>NC_141592.1:4632719-4647719 GCF_036417535.1 Chlamydotis macqueenii
AAACAAAGAGGAGAGGAGAGGAGAAGAGAAACAAAGAGCAGAGGAGAGGAGAAACAAAGAGGAGAGGAGAGGAGAGGAGAGAAGAAACAAAGAGGAGAGGAGAAACAATGAGGAGAGAAGAAACAGAGAGGAGATGAGAAACGGAGAGGAGAGGAGAGGAGAGGAGTAACAAAGAGGAGAGGAGAGGAGAGGAGAGGAGAGGAGAGGAGAGGAGAGGAGAGGAGAGGAGAGGAGAGGAGAGGAGAGGAGAGGAGAGGAGAGGAGAGGAGAGGAGAGGAGAGGAGAGGAGAGGAGAAACAAAGAGGAGAGGAGAGGAGAGGAGAAACGAAGAGGAGAGGAGAAACAAAGAGGAGAGGAGAAACGGAGAGTAGATGAGAAACGGAGTGGAGAGGAGAGGAGAGGAGAAATGGAGAGGACAGGAGAGAAGAGGAGAGGAGAGGAGAGGAGAGGAGAAACAAAGAGGAGAGGAGAGGAGAGGAGAGGAGAGGAGAGGAGAAACAAAGAGGAGAGGACAGGAGAGGAGAGGAGAGGAGAGGAGAGGAGAGGAGAGGAGAGGAGAGGAGAGGAGAGGAGAGGAGAGGAGAGGAGAAGAGAGGAGAGGAGAGGAGAGGAGAGGAGAGGAGAGGAGAAACAAAGACGAGAGGAGAGGAGAAACGGAGAGGAGAGGAGAAACGGAGAGGAGAGGAGAAACAAAGAGGAGAGGAGAGGAGAGGAGAGGAGAGGAGAAGAGAGGAGAGGAGAGGAGAGGAGAGGAGAGGAGAGGAGAGGAGAGGAGAAACAAAGAGGAGAGGAGAGGAGAGGAGAAACGGAGAGGTGAGGAGATACAAAGAGGAGAGGAGAGGAGAAGCAAAGAGCAGAGGAGAGGAGAAACTAAGAGGAGAGGAGAGGAGAGGAGAGGAGAGGAGAGGAGAGGAGAGGAGAAACAAAGAGGAGAGGAGAGGAGAGGAGAAACGGAGAGGAGAGGAGAAACAAAGAGGAGAGGACAGGAGAAACGGAGAGGAGAGGAGAAACGGAGAGGAGAGGAGAAACGGAGAGGAGAGGAGAGGAGAGGAGAGGAGAAACAGAGAGGAGAGGAGAAACAAAAAGGAGAGGAGAAACAGAGAGGAGAAACAAAGAGGAGAGGAGAGGAGAGGAGAAACAAAGAGGAGAGGAGAGGAGAGGAGAGAAGAAACAAAGAGGAGAGGAGAAACAATGAGGAAAGAAGAAACAGAGAGGAGATGAGAAACGGAGAGGAGAGAAGAGGAGAGGAGAGGAGAAAAAAAGAGGAGAGGAGAGGAGAGGAGAGGAGAGGAGAGGAGAGGAGAGGAGAGGAGAGGAGAGGAGAGGAGAGGAGAGGAGAAACAAAGAGGAGAGGAGAGGAGAAACGAAGAGGAGAGGAGAAACAAAGAGGAGAGAAGAAACGGAGAGGAGATGAGAAACGGAGTGGAGAGGAGAGGAGAAATGGAGAGGACAGGAGAGAAGAGGAGAGGATAGGAGAGGAGAGGAGAGGAGAAACAAATAGGAGAGGACAGGAGAGGAGAGGAGAGGAGAGGAGAGGAGAGGAGAGGAGAGGAGAGGAGAGGAGAGGAGAGGAGAGGAGAAACAAAGAGGAGAGGAGAAACAGAGACGAGAAACAAAGATGAGAGGAGAGGAGAAACAAGGAGGAGAGGAGTGGAGAGGAGAGGAGAGGAGAGGAGAGGAGAGGAGAGGAGAGGAGAGGAGAGGAGAAACAAAGAGGAGAAGAGAGGAGAGGAGAAACGAAGAGGAGAGGAGAAACAAAGAGGAGAGAAGAAACGGAGAGGAGATGAGAAACGGAGTGGAGAGGAGAGGAGAGGAGAGGAGAGGAGAGGAGAGGAGAGGAGAGGAGAGGAGAAACAAAGAGGAGAGGAGAAACAGAGAGGAGAAACAAAGAGGAGAGGAGAGGAGAAGAGAAACAAAGAGCAGAGGAGAGGAGAAACAAAGAGGAGAGGAGAGGAGAGGAGAGGAGAGAAGAAACAAAGAGGAGAGGAGAAACAATGAGGAGAGAAGAAACAGAGAGGAGATGAGAAACGGAGAGGAGAGGAGAGGAGTAACAAAGAGGAGAGGAGAGGAGAGGAGAGGAGAGGAGAGGAGAGGAGAGGAGAGGAGAGGAGAGGAGAGGAGAGGAGAGGAGAGGAGAGGAGAGGAGAGGAGAAACAAAGAGGAGAGGAGAGGAGAGGAGAAACGAAGAGGAGAGGAGAAACAAAGAGGAGAGAAGAAACGGAGAGGAGATGAGAAACGGAGTGGAGAGGAGAGGAGAGGAGAAATGGAGAGGACAGGAGAGAAGAGGAGAGGAGAGGAGAGGAGAGGAGAGGAGAAACAAAGAGGAGAGGAGAGGAGAGGAGAGGAGAGGAGAGGAGAGGAGAGGAGAGGAGAGGAGAGGAGAAACAAAGAGGAGAGGAGAGGAGAGGAGAGGAGAGGAGAGGAGAGGAGAGGAGAGGAGAGGAGAGGAGAGGAGAGGAGAGGAGAGGAGAGGAGAGGAGAGGAGAGGAGAGGAGAGGAGAGGAGAAACAAAGACGAGAGGAGAGGAGAGGAGAAACGGAGAGGAGAGGAGAAACGGAGAGGAGAGGAGAAACGGAGAGGAGAGGAGAAACAAAGAGGAGAGGAGAGGAGACGAGAGGAGAGGAGAGGAGAGGAGAGGAGAGGAGAGGAGAGGAGAGGAGAGGAGAGGAGAGGAGAGGAGAGGAGAGGAGAGGAGAGGAGAGGAGAGGAGAGGAGAGGAGAGGAGAGGAGAGGAGAATCAAAGAGGAGAGGAGAGGAGAGGAGAAACGGAGAGGTGAGGAGATACAAAGAGGAGAGGAGAGGAGAAGCAAAGAGCAGAGGAGAGGAGAAACTAAGAGGAGAGGAGAGGAGAGGAGAGGAGAGGAGAGGAGAGGAGAGGAGAGGAGAGGAGAAACAAAGAGGAGAGGAGAGGAGAAACAAAGAGGAGAGTAGAAACAATGAGGAGAGAAGAAACGGAGAGGAGATGAGAAACGGAGTGGAGAGTAGAGGAGAGGAGAGGAGAGGAGAGGAGAGGAGAGGAGAGGAGAGGAGAGGAGAGGAGAGGAGAGGAGAAACAAAGAGCAGAGGAGAGGAGAAACAGAGAGGAGAGGAGAGGAGAGGAGAGGAGAGGAGAGGAGAGGAGAGGCGAGGAGAGGAGAGGAGAGGAGAGGAGAGGCGAGGAGAGGAGAGGAGAGGAGAGGCGAGGAGAGGAGAGGAGAGGAGAGGCGAGGAGAGGAGAGGAGAGGAGAGGAGAAGCAAAGAGCAGAGGAGAGGAGAAACAAAGTGGAGAGGAGAGGAGAGGAGAGGAGAGCAGAGGAAAGGAGAGGAGAGGAGAGGAGAGGAGAGGAGAGGAGAGGAGAGGAGAGGAGAGGAGAGGAGAGGAGAGGAGAGGAGAGGAGAGGAGAAACAAAGAGGAGAGGAGAGGAGAGGAGAGGAGAGGAGAGGAGAGGAGAGGAGAGGAGAGGAGAGGAGAGGAGAGGAGAAACAAAGAGGAGAGGAGAGGAGAGGAGAGGAGAGGAGAGGAGAGGAGAGGAGAAAAGAGGAGAGGAGAGGAGAGGAGAAAAGAGGAGAAACAAAGAGGAGAGGAGAGGAGAGGAGAGGAGGGGAGAGGAGAAACGGAGAGGAGAGGAGAAACGGAGAGGAGAGGAGAAACAAAGAGGAGAGGAAAAGAGAAACAAAGAGGAGAGGAGAGGAGAGGAGAGGATAGGAGAGGAGAGGAGAGGAGAGGAGAAACAAAGAGGAGAGGAGAGGAGAGGAGAAACGGAGAGGAGAGGAGAAACGGAGAGGAGAGGAGAAACAAAGAGGAGAGGAGAGGAGACGAGAGGAGAGGACAGGAGAGGAGAGGAGAGGACAGGAGAGGAGAGGAGAGGAGAGGAGAGGAGAAACAAAGAGGAGAGGAGAGGAGAGGAGAAACGGAGAGGTGAGGAGAAACAAAGAGGAGAGGAGAGGAGAAGCAAAGAGCAGAGGAGAGGAGAAACTAAGAGGAGAGGAGAGGAGAGGAGAGGAGAGGAGAGGAGAGGAGAGGAGAGGAGAGGAGAGGAGAGGAGAGGAGAGGAGAGGAGAGGAGAGGAGAGGAGAGGAGAGGAGAGGAGAAACAAAGAGGAGAGGAGAAACAGAGAGGAGAAACAAAGAGGAGAGGAGAGGAGGGGAGAGGAGAGGAGAGGAGAGGAGAGGAGAGGAGAAACAGAGAGGAGAGGAGAAACAAAAAGGAGAGGAGAAACAAAAAGGAGAGGAGAAACAGAGAGGAGAAACAAAGAGGAGAGGAGAGGAGAAGAGAAACAAAGAGCAGAGGAGAGGAGAAACAAAGAGGAGAAGAAACAAAGAGGAGAGGACAAACAATGAGGAGAGAAGAAACAGAGAGGAGATGAGAAACGGAGAGGAGAGAAGAGGAGAGGAGAAGAGAAACAAAGAGGAGAGGAGAGGAGAGGAGAGGAGAGGAGGGGAGAGGAGAGGAGAGGAGAGGAGAGGAGAGAAGAAGCAAAGAGCAGAGGAGAGGAGAAATGGAGAGGAGAGGAGAAACAAAGAGGAGAGGAGAGGAGAGGAGAGGAGAGGAGAGGAGAGGAGAGGAGAGGAGAGGAGAGGAGAGGAGAGGAGAGGAGAGGAGAGGAGAGGAGAGGAGAGGAGAGGAGAGGAGAGGAGAGGCGGGGAGAGGAGAGGAGAGGAGAGGAGAGGAGAGGAGAGGAGAGGACAGGAGAGGAGAGGAGAGGAGAGGAGAGGAGAGGACAGGAGAGGAGAGGCGAGGAGAGGAGAAACAAAGACGAGAGGAGAGGAGAGGAGAGGCGAGGCGGGGAGAGGAGAGGAGAAACAAAGAGGAGAAGAGAGGAGAGGAGAAACGAAGAGGAGAGGAGAAACAAAGAGGAGAGAAGAAACGGAGAGGAGATGAGAAACGGAGTGGAGAGGAGAGGAGAGGAGAGGAGAGGAGAGGAGAGGAGAGGAGAGGAGAGGAGAGGAGAGGAGAAACAAAGAGGAGAGGAGAAACAGAGAGGAGAAACAAAGAGGAGAGGAGAGGAGAAGAGAAACAAAGAGCAGAGGAGAGGAGAAACAAAGAGGAGAGGAGAGGAGAGGAGAGGAGAGAAGAAACAAAGAGGAGAGGAGAAACAATGAGGAGAGAAGAAACAGAGAGGAGATGAGAAACGGAGAGGAGAGGAGAGGAGTAACAAAGAGGAGAGGAGAGGAGAGGAGAGGAGAGGAGAGGAGAGGAGAGGAGAGGAGAGGAGAGGAGAGGAGAGGAGAGGAGAGGAGAGGAGAGGAGAGGAGAAACAAAGAGGAGAGGAGAGGAGAGGAGAAACGAAGAGGAGAGGAGAAACAAAGAGGAGAGAAGAAACGGAGAGGAGATGAGAAACGGAGTGGAGAGGAGAGGAGAGGAGAAATGGAGAGGACAGGAGAGAAGAGGAGAGGAGAGGAGAGGAGAGGAGAGGAGAAACAAAGAGGAGAGGAGAGGAGAGGAGAGGAGAGGAGAGGAGAGGAGAGGAGAGGAGAAACAAAGAGGAGAGGACAGGAGAGGAGAGGAGAGGAGAGGAGAGGAGAGGAGAGGAGAGGAGAGGAGAGGAGAGGAGAGGAGAGGAGAGGAGAGGAGAGGAGAGGAGAGGAGAGGAGAGGAGAAACAAAGACGAGAGGAGAGGAGAGGAGAAACGGAGAGGAGAGGAGAAACGGAGAGGAGAGGAGAAACGGAGAGGAGAGGAGAAACAAAGAGGAGAGGAGAGGAGACGAGAGGAGAGGAGAGGAGAGGAGAGGAGAGGAGAGGAGAGGAGAGGAGAGGAGAGGAGAGGAGAGGAGAGGAGAGGAGAGGAGAGGAGAATCAAAGAGGAGAGGAGAGGAGAGGAGAAACGGAGAGGTGAGGAGATACAAAGAGGAGAGGAGAGGAGAAGCAAAGAGCAGAGGAGAGGAGAAACTAAGAGGAGAGGAGAGGAGAGGAGAGGCGAGGAGAGGAGAGGAGAGGAGAGGAGAAGCAAAGAGCAGAGGAGAGGAGAAACAAAGTGGAGAGGAGAGGAGAGGAGAGGAGAGCAGAGGAAAGGAGAGGAGAGGAGAGGAGAGGAGAGGAGAGGAGAGGAGAGGAGAGGAGAGGAGAGGAGAGGAGAGGAGAGGAGAGGAGAGGAGAAACAAAGAGGAGAGGAGAGGAGAGGAGAGGAGAGGAGAGGAGAGGAGAGGAGAGGAGAGGAGAGGAGAGGAGAAACAAAGAGGAGAGGAGAGGAGAGGAGAGGAGAGGAGAGGAGAGGAGAGGAGAAAAGAGGAGAGGAGAGGAGAGGAGAAAAGAGGAGAAACAAAGAGGAGAGGAGAAAAGAGGAGAAACAAAGAGGAGAGGAGAGGAGAGGAGAGGAGGGGAGAGGAGAAACGGAGAGGAGAGGAGAAACGGAGAGGAGAGGAGAAACAAAGAGGAGAGGAAAAGAGAAACAAAGAGGAGAGGAGAGGAGAGGAGAGGATAGGAGAGGAGAGGAGAGGAGAGGAGAAACAAAGAGGAGAGGAGAGGAGAGGAGAAACGGAGAGGAGAGGAGAAACGGAGAGGAGAGGAGAAACAAAGAGGAGAGGAGAGGAGACGAGAGGAGAGGACAGGAGAGGAGAGGAGAGGACAGGAGAGGAGAGGAGAGGAGAGGAGAGGAGAAACAAAGAGGAGAGGAGAGGAGAGGAGAAACGGAGAGGTGAGGAGAAACAAAGAGGAGAGGAGAGGAGAAGCAAAGAGCAGAGGAGAGGAGAAACTAAGAGGAGAGGAGAGGAGAGGAGAGGAGAGGAGAGGAGAGGAGAGGAGAGGAGAGGAGAGGAGAGGAGAGGAGAGGAGAGGAGAGGAGAGGAGAGGAGAGGAGAGGAGAGGAGAGGAGAAACAAAGAGGAGAGGAGAAACAGAGAGGAGAAACAAAGAGGAGAGGAGAGGAGGGGAGAGGAGAGGAGAGGAGAGGAGAGGAGAGGAGAGGAGAAACAGAGAGGAGAGGAGAAACAAAGAGGAGAGGAGAAACAAAAAGGAGAGGAGAAACAGAGAGGAGAAACAAAGAGGAGAGGAGAGGAGAAGAGAAACAAAGAGCAGAGGAGAGGAGAAACAAAGAGGAGAAGAAACAAAGAGGAGAGGACAAACAATGAGGAGAGAAGAAACAGAGAGGAGATGAGAAACGGAGAGGAGAGAAATGGAGAGGAGAGGAGAAACAAAGAGGAGAGGAGAGGAGAGGAGAGGAGAGGAGAGGAGAGGAGAGGAGAGGAGAGGAGAGGAGAGGAGAGGAGAGGAGAGGAGAGGAGAGGAGAGGAGAGGAGAGGAGAGGAGAGGCGGGGAGAGGAGAGGAGAGGAGAGGAGAGGAGAGGAGAGGAGAGGACAGGAGAGGAGAGGAGAGGAGAGGAGAGGAGAGGACAGGAGAGGAGAGGCGAGGAGAGGAGAAACAAAGACGAGAGGAGAGGAGAGGAGAGGCGAGGCGGGGAGAGGAGAGGAGAAACAAAGAGGAGAAGAGAGGAGAGGAGAAACGAAGAGGAGAGGAGAAACAAAGAGGAGAGAAGAAACGGAGAGGAGATGAGAAACGGAGTGGAGAGGAGAGGAGAGGAGAGGAGAGGAGAGGAGAGGAGAGGAGAGGAGAGGAGAGGAGAGGAGAAACAAAGAGGAGAGGAGAAACAGAGAGGAGAAACAAAGAGGAGAGGAGAGGAGAAGAGAAACAAAGAGCAGAGGAGAGGAGAAACAAAGAGGAGAGGAGAGGAGAGGAGAGGAGAGAAGAAACAAAGAGGAGAGGAGAAACAATGAGGAGAGAAGAAACAGAGAGGAGATGAGAAACGGAGAGGAGAGGAGAGGAGTAACAAAGAGGAGAGGAGAGGAGAGGAGAGGAGAGGAGAGGAGAGGAGAGGAGAGGAGAGGAGAGGAGAGGAGAGGAGAGGAGAGGAGAGGAGAGGAGAGGAGAGGAGAAACAAAGAGGAGAGGAGAGGAGAGGAGAAACGAAGAGGAGAGGAGAAACAAAGAGGAGAGAAGAAACGGAGAGGAGATGAGAAACGGAGTGGAGAGGAGAGGAGAGGAGAAATGGAGAGGACAGGAGAGAAGAGGAGAGGAGAGGAGAGGAGAGGAGAGGAGAAACAAAGAGGAGAGGAGAGGAGAGGAGAGGAGAGGAGAGGAGAGGAGAGGAGAAACAAAGAGGAGAGGACAGGAGAGGAGAGGAGAGGAGAGGAGAGGAGAGGAGAGGAGAGGAGAGGAGAGGAGAGGAGAGGAGAGGAGAGGAGAGGAGAGGAGAGGAGAGGAGAGGAGAGGAGAAACAAAGACGAGAGGAGAGGAGAGGAGAAACGGAGAGGAGAGGAGAAACGGAGAGGAGAGGAGAAACGGAGAGGAGAGGAGAAACAAAGAGGAGAGGAGAGGAGACGAGAGGAGAGGAGAGGAGAGGAGAGGAGAGGAGAGGAGAGGAGAGGAGAGGAGAGGAGAGGAGAGGAGAGGAGAGGAGAGGAGAGGAGAATCAAAGAGGAGAGGAGAGGAGAGGAGAAACGGAGAGGTGAGGAGATACAAAGAGGAGAGGAGAGGAGAAGCAAAGAGCAGAGGAGAGGAGAAACTAAGAGGAGAGGAGAGGAGAGGAGAGGAGAGGAGAGGAGAGGAGAGGAGAGGAGAGGAGAGGAGAGGAGAGGAGAAACAAAGAGCAGAGGAGAGGAGAAACAGAGAGGAGAGGAGAGGAGAAACAAAGAGGAGAGTAGAAACAATGAGGAGAGAAGAAACGGAGAGGAGATGAGAAACGGAGTGGAGAGTAGAGGAGAGGAGAGGAGAGGAGAGGAGAGGAGAGGAGAGGAGAGGAGAGGAGAGGAGAGGAGAGGAGAAACAAAGAGCAGAGGAGAGGAGAAACAGAGAGGAGAGGAGAGGAGAGGAGAGGAGAGGAGAGGAGAGGAGAGGAGAGGAGAGGCGAGGAGAGGAGAGGAGAGGAGAGGAGAGGAGAGGAGAGGCGAGGAGAGGAGAGGAGAGGAGAGGCGAGGAGAGGAGAGGAGAGGAGAGGCGAGGAGAGGAGAGGAGAGGAGAGGAGAAGCAAAGAGCAGAGGAGAGGAGAAACAAAGTGGAGAGGAGAGGAGAGGAGAGGAGAGCAGAGGAAAGGAGAGGAGAGGAGAGGAGAGGAGAGGAGAGGAGAGGAGAGGAGAGGAGAGGAGAGGAGAGGAGAGGAGAGGAGAAACAAAGAGGAGAGGAGAGGAGAGGAGAGGAGAGGAGAGGAGAGGAGAGGAGAGGAGAGGAGAGGAGAGGAGAGGAGAAACAAAGAGGAGAGGAGAGGAGAGGAGAGGAGAGGAGAGGAGAGGAGAAAAGAGGAGAGGAGAGGAGAGGAGAAAAGAGGAGAAACAAAGAGGAGAGGAGAAAAGAGGAGAAACAAAGAGGAGAGGAGAGGAGAGGAGAGGAGGGGAGAGGAGAAACGGAGAGGAGAGGAGAAACGGAGAGGAGAGGAGAAACAAAGAGGAGAGGAAAAGAGAAACAAAGAGGAGAGGAGAGGAGAGGAGAGGATAGGAGAGGAGAGGAGAGGAGAGGAGAAACAAAGAGGAGAGGAGAGGAGAGGAGAAACGGAGAGGAGAGGAGAAACGGAGAGGAGAGGAGAAACAAAGAGGAGAGGAGAGGAGACGAGAGGAGAGGACAGGAGAGGAGAGGAGAGGACAGGAGAGGAGAGGAGAGGAGAGGAGAGGAGAGGAGAGGAGAGGAGAAACAAAGAGGAGAGGAGAGGAGAGGAGAAACGAAGAGGAGAGGAGAAACAAAGAGGAGAGAAGAAACGGAGAGGAGATGAGAAACGGAGTGGAGAGGAGAGGAGAGGAGAAATGGAGAGGACAGGAGAGAAGAGGAGAGGAGAGGAGAGGAGAGGAGAGGAGAAACAAAGAGGAGAGGAGAGGAGAGGAGAGGAGAGGAGAGGAGAGGAGAGGAGAGGAGAGGAGAGGAGAAACAAAGAGGAGAGGAGAGGAGAAGAGAAACAAAGAGCAGAGGAGAGGAGAAACAAAGAGGAGAAGAAACAAAGAGGAGAGGACAAACAATGAGGAGAGAAGAAACAGAGAGGAGATGAGAAACGGAGAGGAGAGAAGAGGAGAGGAGAAGAGAAACAAAGAGGAGAGGAGAGGAGAGGAGAGGAGAGGAGGGGAGAGGAGAGGAGAGGAGAGGAGAGGAGAGAAGAAGCAAAGAGCAGAGGAGAGGAGAAATGGAGAGGAGAGGAGAAACAAAGAGGAGAGGAGAGGAGAGGAGAGGAGAGGAGAGGAGAGGAGAGGAGAGGAGAGGAGAGGAGAGGAGAGGAGAGGAGAGGAGAGGAGAGGAGAGGAGAGGAGAGGAGAGGAGAGGCGGGGAGAGGAGAGGAGAGGAGAGGAGAGGAGAGGAGAGGAGAGGACAGGAGAGGAGAGGAGAGGAGAGGAGAGGAGAGGACAGGAGAGGAGAGGCGAGGAGAGGAGAAACAAAGACGAGAGGAGAGGAGAGGAGAGGCGAGGCGGGGAGAGGAGAGGAGAAACAAAGAGGAGAAGAGAGGAGAGGAGAAACGAAGAGGAGAGGAGAAACAAAGAGGAGAGAAGAAACGGAGAGGAGATGAGAAACGGAGTGGAGAGGAGAGGAGAGGAGAGGAGAGGAGAGGAGAGGAGAGGAGAGGAGAGGAGAGGAGAAACAAAGAGGAGAGGAGAAACAGAGAGGAGAAACAAAGAGGAGAGGAGAGGAGAAGAGAAACAAAGAGCAGAGGAGAGGAGAAACAAAGAGGAGAGGAGAGGAGAGGAGAGGAGAGAAGAAACAAAGAGGAGAGGAGAAACAATGAGGAGAGAAGAAACAGAGAGGAGATGAGAAACGGAGAGGAGAGGAGAGGAGTAACAAAGAGGAGAGGAGAGGAGAGGAGAGGAGAGGAGAGGAGAGGAGAGGAGAGGAGAGGAGAGGAGAGGAGAGGAGAGGAGAGGAGAGGAGAGGAGAGGAGAGGAGAGGAGAAACAAAGAGGAGAGGAGAGGAGAGGAGAAACGAAGAGGAGAGGAGAAACAAAGAGGAGAGAAGAAACGGAGAGGAGATGAGAAACGGAGTGGAGAGGAGAGGAGAGGAGAAATGGAGAGGACAGGAGAGAAGAGGAGAGGAGAGGAGAGGAGAGGAGAAACAAAGAGGAGAGGAGAGGAGAGGAGAGGAGAGGAGAGGAGAGGAGAGGAGAAACAAAGAGGAGAGGACAGGAGAGGAGAGGAGAGGAGAGGAGAGGAGAGGAGAGGAGAGGAGAGGAGAGGAGAGGAGAGGAGAGGAGAGGAGAGGAGAGGAGAGGAGAGGAGAGGAGAGGAGAAACAAAGACGAGAGGAGAGGAGAGGAGAAACGGAGAGGAGAGGAGAAACGGAGAGGAGAGGAGAAACGGAGAGGAGAGGAGAAACAAAGAGGAGAGGAGAGGAGACGAGAGGAGAGGAGAGGAGAGGAGAGGAGAGGAGAGGAGAGGAGAGGAGAGGAGAGGAGAGGAGAGGAGAGGAGAGGAGAGGAGAGGAGAGGAGAGGAGAGGAGAATCAAAGAGGAGAGGAGAGGAGAGGAGAAACGGAGAGGTGAGGAGATACAAAGAGGAGAGGAGAGGAGAAGCAAAGAGCAGAGGAGAGGAGAAACTAAGAGGAGAGGAGAGGAGAGGAGAGGCGAGGAGAGGAGAGGAGAGGAGAGGAGAAGCAAAGAGCAGAGGAGAGGAGAAACAAAGTGGAGAGGAGAGGAGAGGAGAGGAGAGCAGAGGAAAGGAGAGGAGAGGAGAGGAGAGGAGAGGAGAGGAGAGGAGAGGAGAGGAGAGGAGAGGAGAGGAGAGGAGAGGAGAGGAGAAACAAAGAGGAGAGGAGAGGAGAGGAGAGGAGAGGAGAGGAGAGGAGAGGAGAGGAGAGGAGAGGAGAGGAGAAACAAAGAGGAGAGGAGAGGAGAGGAGAGGAGAGGAGAGGAGAGGAGAAAAGAGGAGAGGAGAGGAGAGGAGAAAAGAGGAGAAACAAAGAGGAGAGGAGAAAAGAGGAGAAACAAAGAGGAGAGGAGAGGAGAGGAGAGGAGGGGAGAGGAGAAACGGAGAGGAGAGGAGAAACGGAGAGGAGAGGAGAAACAAAGAGGAGAGGAAAAGAGAAACAAAGAGGAGAGGAGAGGAGAGGAGAGGATAGGAGAGGAGAGGAGAGGAGAGGAGAAACAAAGAGGAGAGGAGAGGAGAGGAGAAACGGAGAGGAGAGGAGAAACGGAGAGGAGAGGAGAAACAAAGAGGAGAGGAGAGGAGACGAGAGGAGAGGACAGGAGAGGAGAGGAGAGGACAGGAGAGGAGAGGAGAGGAGAGGAGAGGAGAAACAAAGAGGAGAGGAGAGGAGAGGAGAAACGGAGAGGTGAGGAGAAACAAAGAGGAGAGGAGAGGAGAAGCAAAGAGCAGAGGAGAGGAGAAACTAAGAGGAGAGGAGAGGAGAGGAGAGGAGAGGAGAGGAGAGGAGAGGAGAGGAGAGGAGAGGAGAGGAGAGGAGAGGAGAGGAGAGGAGAGGAGAGGAGAGGAGAGGAGAGGAGAGGAGAGGAGAGGAGAGGAGAAACAAAGAGGAGAGGAGAAACAGAGAGGAGAAACAAAGAGGAGAGGAGAGGAGGGGAGAGGAGAGGAGAGGAGAGGAGAGGAGAGGAGAGGAGAAACAGAGAGGAGAGGAGAAACAAAGAGGAGAGGAGAAACAAAAAGGAGAGGAGAAACAGAGAGGAGAAACAAAGAGGAGAGGAGAGGAGAAGAGAAACAAAGAGCAGAGGAGAGGAGAAACAAAGAGGAGAAGAAACAAAGAGGAGAGGACAAACAATGAGGAGAGAAGAAACAGAGAGGAGATGAGAAACGGAGAGGAGAGAAATGGAGAGGAGAGGAGAAACAAAGAGGAGAGGAGAGGAGAGGAGAGGAGAGGAGAGGAGAGGAGAGGAGAGGAGAGGAGAGGAGAGGAGAGGAGAGGAGAGGAGAGGAGAGGAGAGGAGAGGAGAGGAGAGGAGAGGCGGGGAGAGGAGAGGAGAGGAGAGGAGAGGAGAGGAGAGGAGAGGACAGGAGAGGAGAGGAGAGGAGAGGAGAGGAGAGGACAGGAGAGGAGAGGCGAGGAGAGGAGAAACAAAGACGAGAGGAGAGGAGAGGAGAGGCGAGGCGGGGAGAGGAGAGGAGAAACAAAGAGGAGAAGAGAGGAGAGGAGAAACGAAGAGGAGAGGAGAAACAAAGAGGAGAGAAGAAACGGAGAGGAGATGAGAAACGGAGTGGAGAGGAGAGGAGAGGAGAGGAGAGGAGAGGAGAGGAGAGGAGAGGAGAGGAGAGGAGAGGAGAGGAGAAACAAAGAGGAGAGGAGAAACAGAGAGGAGAAACAAAGAGGAGAGGAGAGGAGAAGAGAAACAAAGAGCAGAGGAGAGGAGAAACAAAGAGGAGAGGAGAGGAGAGGAGAGGAGAGAAGAAACAAAGAGGAGAGGAGAAACAATGAGGAGAGAAGAAACAGAGAGGAGATGAGAAACGGAGAGGAGAGGAGAGGAGTAACAAAGAGGAGAGGAGAGGAGAGGAGAGGAGAGGAGAGGAGAGGAGAGGAGAGGAGAGGAGAGGAGAGGAGAGGAGAGGAGAGGAGAGGAGAGGAGAGGAGAGGAGAAACAAAGAGGAGAGGAGAGGAGAGGAGAAACGAAGAGGAGAGGAGAAACAAAGAGGAGAGAAGAAACGGAGAGGAGATGAGAAACGGAGTGGAGAGGAGAGGAGAGGAGAAATGGAGAGGACAGGAGAGAAGAGGAGAGGAGAGGAGAGGAGAGGAGAGGAGAAACAAAGAGGAGAGGAGAGGAGAGGAGAGGAGAGGAGAGGAGAGGAGAGGAGAAACAAAGAGGAGAGGACAGGAGAGGAGAGGAGAGGAGAGGAGAGGAGAGGAGAGGAGAGGAGAGGAGAGGAGAGGAGAGGAGAGGAGAGGAGAGGAGAGGAGAGGAGAGGAGAGGAGAGGAGAGGAGAAACAAAGACGAGAGGAGAGGAGAGGAGAAACGGAGAGGAGAGGAGAAACGGAGAGGAGAGGAGAAACGGAGAGGAGAGGAGAAACAAAGAGGAGAGGAGAGGAGACGAGAGGAGAGGAGAGGAGAGGAGAGGAGAGGAGAGGAGAGGAGAGGAGAGGAGAGGAGAGGAGAGGAGAGGAGAGGAGAGGAGAGGAGAGGAGAGGAGAATCAAAGAGGAGAGGAGAGGAGAGGAGAAACGGAGAGGTGAGGAGATACAAAGAGGAGAGGAGAGGAGAAGCAAAGAGCAGAGGAGAGGAGAAACTAAGAGGAGAGGAGAGGAGAGGAGAGGAGAGGAGAGGAGAGGAGAGGAGAGGAGAGGAGAGGAGAGGAGAGGAGAGGAGAAACAAAGAGCAGAGGAGAGGAGAAACAGAGAGGAGAGGAGAGGAGAAACAAAGAGGAGAGTAGAAACAATGAGGAGAGAAGAAACGGAGAGGAGATGAGAAACGGAGTGGAGAGTAGAGGAGAGGAGAGGAGAGGAGAGGAGAGGAGAGGAGAGGAGAGGAGAGGAGAGGAGAGGAGAGGAGAAACAAAGAGCAGAGGAGAGGAGAAACAGAGAGGAGAGGAGAGGAGAGGAGAGGAGAGGAGAGGAGAGGAGAGGAGAGGAGAGGCGAGGAGAGGAGAGGAGAGGAGAGGAGAGGAGAGGAGAGGCGAGGAGAGGAGAGGAGAGGAGAGGCGAGGAGAGGAGAGGAGAGGAGAGGCGAGGAGAGGAGAGGAGAGGAGAGGAGAAGCAAAGAGCAGAGGAGAGGAGAAACAAAGTGGAGAGGAGAGGAGAGGAGAGGAGAGCAGAGGAAAGGAGAGGAGAGGAGAGGAGAGGAGAGGAGAGGAGAGGAGAGGAGAGGAGAGGAGAGGAGAGGAGAGGAGAGGAGAGGAGAGGAGAAACAAAGAGGAGAGGAGAGGAGAGGAGAGGAGAGGAGAGGAGAGGAGAGGAGAGGAGAGGAGAGGAGAGGAGAAACAAAGAGGAGAGGAGAGGAGAGGAGAGGAGAGGAGAGGAGAAAAGAGGAGAGGAGAGGAGAGGAGAAAAGAGGAGAAACAAAGAGGAGAGGAGAAAAGAGGAGAAACAAAGAGGAGAGGAGAGGAGAGGAGAGGAGGGGAGAGGAGAAACGGAGAGGAGAGGAGAAACGGAGAGGAGAGGAGAAACAAAGAGGAGAGGAAAAGAGA
>NC_141592.1:4652719-4655219 GCF_036417535.1 Chlamydotis macqueenii
TGGAGAGGAGAGGAGAGGAGAAATGGAGAGGACAGGAGAGAAGAGGAGAGGAGAGGAGAGGAGAGGAGAAACAAAGAGGAGAGGAGAGGAGAGGAGAGGAGAGGAGAGGAGAGGAGAGGAGAAACAAAGAGGAGAGGACAGGAGAGGAGAGGAGAGGAGAGGAGAGGAGAGGAGAGGAGAGGAGAGGAGAGGAGAGGAGAAGAGAGGAGAGGAGAGGAGAGGAGAGGAGAGGAGAGGAGAAACAAAGACGAGAGGAGAGGAGAAACGGAGAGGAGAGGAGAAACGGAGAGGAGAGGAGAAACAAAGAGGAGAGGAGAGGAGAGGAGAGGAGAGGAGAGGAGAGGAGAAGAGAGGAGAGGAGAGGAGAGGAGAGGAGAGGAGAGGAGAGGAGAGGAGAGGAGAGGAGAAACAAAGAGGAGAGGAGAGGAGAGGAGAAACGGAGAGGTGAGGAGATACAAAGAGGAGAGGAGAGGAGAAGCAAAGAGCAGAGGAGAGGAGAAACTAAGAGGAGAGGAGAGGAGAGGAGAGGAGAGGAGAGGAGAGGAGAGGAGAGGAGAGGAGAGGAGAGGAGAGGAGAGGAGAGGAGAGGAGAGGAGAGGAGAGGAGAGGAGAGGAGAGGAGAGGAGAGGAGAGGAGAAACAAAGAGGAGAGGAGAGGAGAGGAGAAACGGAGAGGAGAGGAGAAACAAAGAGGAGAGGACAGGAGAAACGGAGAGGAGAGGAGAAACGGAGAGGAGAGGAGAAACGGAGAGGAGAGGAGAGGAGAGGAGAGGAGAAACAGAGAGGAGAGGAGAAACAAAAAGGAGAGGAGAAACAGAGAGGAGAAACAAAGAGGAGAGGAGAGGAGAGGAGAAACAAAGAGGAGAGGAGAGGAGAGGAGAGAAGAAACAAAGAGGAGAGGAGAAACAATGAGGAAAGAAGAAACAGAGAGGAGATGAGAAACGGAGAGGAGAGAAGAGGAGAGGAGAGGAGAAAAAAAGAGGAGAGGAGAGGAGAGGAGAGGAGAGGAGAGGAGAGGAGAGGAGAGGAGAGGAGAGGAGAGGAGAGGAGAGGAGAGGAGAGGAGAGGAGAGGAGAGGAGAGGAGAGGAGAGGAGAAACAAAGAGGAGAGGAGAGGAGAAACGAAGAGGAGAGGAGAAACAAAGAGGAGAGAAGAAACGGAGAGGAGATGAGAAACGGAGTGGAGAGGAGAGGAGAAATGGAGAGGACAGGAGAGAAGAGGAGAGGATAGGAGAGGAGAGGAGAGGAGAAACAAATAGGAGAGGACAGGAGAGGAGAGGAGAGGAGAGGAGAGGAGAGGAGAGGAGAGGAGAGGAGAGGAGAGGAGTGGAGAGGAGAAACAAAGAGGAGAGGAGAAACAGAGACGAGAAACAAAGATGAGAGGAGAGGAGAAACAAGGAGGAGAGGAGTGGAGAGGAGAGGAGAGGAGAGGAGAGGAGAGGAGAGGAGAGGAGAAACAAAGAGGAGAAGAGAGGAGAGGAGAAACGAAGAGGAGAGGAGAAACAAAGAGGAGAGAAGAAACGGAGAGGAGATGAGAAACGGAGTGGAGAGGAGAGGAGAGGAGAGGAGAGGAGAGGAGAGGAGAGGAGAGGAGAGGAGAAACAAAGAGGAGAGGAGAAACAGAGAGGAGAAACAAAGAGGAGAGGAGAGGAGAAGAGAAACAAAGAGCAGAGGAGAGGAGAAACAAAGAGGAGAGGAGAGGAGAGGAGAGGAGAGAAGAAACAAAGAGGAGAGGAGAAACAATGAGGAGAGAAGAAACAGAGAGGAGATGAGAAACGGAGAGGAGAGGAGAGGAGTAACAAAGAGGAGAGGAGAGGAGAGGAGAGGAGAGGAGAGGAGAGGAGAGGAGAGGAGAGGAGAGGAGAGGAGAGGAGAGGAGAGGAGAGGAGAGGAGAGGAGAGGAGAGGAGAAACAAAGAGGAGAGGAGAGGAGAGGAGAAACGAAGAGGAGAGGAGAAACAAAGAGGAGAGAAGAAACGGAGAGGAGATGAGAAACGGAGTGGAGAGGAGAGGAGAGGAGAAATGGAGAGGACAGGAGAGAAGAGGAGAGGAGAGGAGAGGAGAGGAGAGGAGAGGAGAAACAAAGAGGAGAGGAGAGGAGAGGAGAGGAGAGGAGAGGAGAGGAGAGGAGAGGAGAAACAAAGAGGAGAGGACAGGAGAGGAGAGGAGAGGAGAGGAGAGGAGAGGAGAGGAGAGGAGAGGAGAGGAGAGGAGAGGAGAGGAGAGGAGAATCAAAGAGGAGAGGAGAGGAGAGGAGAAACGGAGAGGTGAGGAGATACAAAGAGGAGAGGAGAGGAGAAGCAAAGAGCAGAGGAGAGGAGAAACTAAGAGGAGAGGAGAGGAGAGGAGAGGAGAGGAGAGGAGAGGAGAGGAGAAACAAAGAGGAGAGGAGAGGAGAAACAAAGAGGAGAGTAGAAACAATGAGGAGAGAAGAAACGGAGAGGAGATGAGAAACGGAGTGGAGAGTAGAGGAGAGGAGAGGAGAGGAGAGGAGAGGAGAGGA
>NC_141592.1:4660219-4662719 GCF_036417535.1 Chlamydotis macqueenii
GGAGAGGAGAGGAGAGGAGAGGAGAGGAGAGGAGAAACAAAGAGGAGATGAGAGGAGAGGAGAAACGGAGAGGTGAGGAGATACAAAGAGGAGAGGAGAGGAGAAGCAAAGAGCAGAGGAGAGGAGAAACTAAGAGGAGAGGAGAGGAGAGGAGAGGAGAGGAGAGGAGAGGAGAGGAGAGGAGAGGAGAGGAGAGGAGAGGAGAGGAGAAACAAAGAGGAGAGGAGAGGAGAGGAGAAACGGAGAGGAGAGGAGAAACAAAGAGGAGAGGACAGGAGAAACGGAGAGGAGAGGAGAAACGGAGAGGAGAGGAGAAACGGAGAGGAGAGGAGAGGAGAGGAGAGGAGAGGAGAGGAGAAACAGAGAGGAGAGGAGAAACAAAAAGGAGAGGAGAAACAGAGAGGAGAAACAAAGAGGAGAGGAGAGGAGAAGAGAAACAAAGAGCAGAGGAGAGGAGAAACAAAGAGGAGAGGAGAGGAGAGGAGAGAAGAAACAAAGAGGAGAGGAGAAACAATAAGGAGAGAAGAAACAGAGAGGAGATGAGAAACGGAGAGGAGAGAAGAGGAGAGGAGAGGAGAGGAGAGGAGAGGAGAGGAGAGGAGAGGAGAGGAGAGGAGAGGAGAGGAGAGGAGAGGAGAGGAGAGGAGAGGAGAGGAGAGGAGAAACAAAGAGGAGAGGAGAAACAAAGAGGAGAGAAGAAACGGAGAGGAGATGAGAAACGGAGTGGAGAGGAGAGGAGAGGAGAAATGGAGAGGACAGGAGAGAAGAGGAGAGGAGAGGAGAGGAGAGGAGAGGAGAAACAAAGAGGAGAGGAGAGGAGAGGAGAGGAGAGGAGAAACAAAGAGGAGAGGACAGGAGAGGAGAGGAGAGGAGAGGAGAGGAGAGGAGAGGAGAGGAGAGGAGAGGAGAGGAGAGGAGAGGAGAGGAGAGGAGAGGAGAAACAAAGAGGAGAGAAGAAACGGAGAGGAGATGAGAAACGGAGTGGAGAGGAGAGGAGAGGAGAGGAGAGAAGAGGAGAGGAGAGGAGAGGAGAGGAGAGGAGAGGAGAGGAGAGGAGAGGAGAGGAGAGGAGAGGAGAGGAGAGGAGAGGAGAGGAGAGGAGAGGAGAAACAAAGAGGAGAGGAGAAACAGAGAGGAGAAACAAAGAGGAGAGGAGAGGAGAAGAGAAACAAAGAGCAGAGGAGAGGAGAAACAAAGAGGAGAGGAGAGGAGAGGAGAGGAGAGGAGAGAAGAAACAAAGAGGACAGGAGAAACAATGAGGAGAGAAGAAACAGAGAGGAGATGAGAAACGGAGAGGAGAGGAGAGAAGAGGAGTAACAAAGAGGAGAGGAGAGGAGAGGAGAGGAGAGGAGAGGAGAGGAGAGGAGAGGAGAGGAGAGGAGAGGAGAGGAGAGGAGAGGAGAGGAGAGGAGAGGAGAGGAGAAACAAAGAGGAGAGGAGAGGAGAGGAGAAACGAAGAGGAGAGGAGAAACAAAGAGGAGAGAAGAAACGGAGAGGAGATGAGAAACGGAGTGGAGAGGAGAGGAGAGGAGAAATGGAGAGGACAGGAGAGAAGAGGAGAGGAGAGGAGAGGAGAGGAGAGGAGAAACAAAGAGGAGAGGAGAGGAGAGGAGAGGAGAGGAGAGGAGAGGAGAGGAGAGGAGAGGAGAAACAAAGAGGAGAGGACAGGAGAGGAGAGGAGAGGAGAGGACAGGAGAGGAGAGGAGAGGAGAGGAGAGGAGAGGAGAGGAGAGGAGAGGAGAGGAGAGGAGAGGAGAGGAGAGGAGAGGAGAGGAGAGGAGAAACAAAGAGGAGAGGAGAGGAGAGGAGAAACGAAGAGGAGAGGAGAAACAAAGAGGAGAGAAGAAACGGAGAGGAGATGAGAAACGGAGTGGAGAGGAGAGGAGAGGAGAAATGGAGAGGACAGGAGAGAAGAGGAGAGGAGAGGAGAGGAGAAACAAAGAGGAGAGGAGAGGAGAGGAGAAACGGAGAGGTGAGGAGATACAAAGAGGAGAGGAGAGGAGAAGCAAAGAGCAGAGGAGAGGAGAAACTAAGAGGAGAGGAGAGGAGAGGAGAGGAGAGGAGAGGAGAGGAGAGGAGAGGAGAGGAGAGGAGAGGAGAGGAGAGGAGAGGAGAGGAGAGGAGAGGAGAGGAGAGGAGAGGAGAGGAGAGGAGAGGAGAGGAGAGGAGAGGAGAGGAGAGGAGAGGAGAAACAAAGAGGAGAGGAGAGGAGAGGAGAAACGAAGAGGAGAGGAGAAACAAAGAGGAGAGAAGAAATGGAGAGGAGATGAGAAACGGAGTGGAGAGGAGAGGAGAGGAGAAATGGAGAGGACAGGAGAGAAGAGGAGAGGAGAGGAGAGGAGAAACAAAGAGGAGAGGAGAGGAGAGGAGAAACGGAGAGGTGAGGAGATACAAAGAGGAGAGGAGAGGAGAAGCAAAGAGCAGAGGAGAGGAGAAACTAAGAGGAGAGGAGAGGAGAGGAGAGGAGAGGAGAGGAGAGGAGAGGAGAGGAGAGGAGAGG
>NC_141592.1:4687719-4690219 GCF_036417535.1 Chlamydotis macqueenii
GAGAGGAGAGGAGAGGAGAAACGGAGAGGAGAGTAGAAACGGAGAGGAGAGGAGAAACAAAGAGGAGAGGAGAGGAGACGAGAGGAGAGGAGAGGAGAGGAGAGGAGAGGAGAGGAGAGGAGAGGAGAGGAGAGGAGAGGAGAGGAGAGGAGAGGAGAGGAGAGGAGAGGAGAGGAGAGGAGAGGAGAGGAGAGGAGAAAGAAAGAGGAGAGGACAGGAGAGGAGAGGAGAGGAGAGGAGAGGAGAAACAGAGAGGAGAGGAGAAACAAAGAGGAGAGGAGAAACAGAGACGAGAAACAAAGATGAGAGGAGAGGAGAAACAAGGAGGAGAGGAGTGGAGAGGAGAGGAGAGGAGAGGAGAGGAGAGGAGAGGAGAGGAGAGGAGAGGAGAGGAGAGGAGAGGAGAGGAGAGGAGAGGAGAGGAGAAACAAAGAGGAGAAGAGAGGAGAGGAGAAACGAAGAGGAGAGGAGAAACAAAGAGGAGAGAAGAAACGGAGAGGAGATGAGAAACGGAGTGGAGAGGAGAGGAGAGGAGAGAAGAGGAGAGGAGAGGAGAGGAGAGGAGAGGAGAGGAGAGGAGAGGAGAGGAGAGGAGAGGAGAGGAGAGGAGAGGAGAGGAGAGGAGAGGAGAGGAGAGGAGAGGAGAGGAGAGGAGAAACAAAGAGGAGAGGAGAAACAGAGAGGAGAAACAAAGAGGAGAGGAGAGGAGAAGAGAAACAAAGAGCAGAGGAGAGGAGAAACAAAGAGGAGAGGAGAGGAGAGGAGAGGAGAGAAGAAACAAAGAGGACAGGAGAAACAATGAGGAGAGAAGAAACAGAGAGGAGATGAGAAACGGAGAGGAGAGGAGAGGAGAGGAGTAACAAAGAGGAGAGGAGAGGAGAGGAGAGGAGAGGAGAGGAGAGGAGAGGAGAGGAGAGGAGAGGAGAGGAGAGGAGAGGAGAGGAGAAACAAAGAGGAGAGGAGAGGAGAGGAGAAACGAAGAGGAGAGGAGAAACAAAGAGGAGAGAAGAAACGGAGAGGAGATGAGAAACGGAGTGGAGGGGAGAGGAGAGGAGAAAATGGAGAGGACAGGAGAGAAGAGGAGAGGAGAGGAGAGGAGAGGAGAGGAGAGGAGAAACAAAGAGGAGAGGAGAGGAGAGGAGAGGAGAGGAGAGGAGAGAGAGGAGAGGAGAGGAGAGGAGAAACAAAGAGGAGAGGACAGGAGAGGAGAGGAGAGGAGAGGAGAGGAGAGGAGAGGAGAGGAGAGGAGAGGAGAGGAGAGGAGAGGAGAAACAAAGAGGAGAGGAGAGGAGAGGAGAAACGAAGAGGAGAGGAGAAACAAAGAGGAGAGAAGAAACGGAGAGGAGATGAGAAACGGAGTGGAGAGGAGAGGAGAGGAGAAATGGAGAGGACAGGAGAGAAGAGGAGAGGAGAGGAGAGGAGAGGAGAGGAGAGGAGAAACAAAGAGGAGAGGAGAGGAGAGGAGAGGAGAGGAGAGGAGAGGAGAAACAAAGAGGAGAGGACAGGAGAGGAGAGGAGAGGAGAGGAGAGGAGAGGAGAGGAGAGGAGAGAGGAGAGGAGAGGAGAGGAGAGGAGAGGAGAGGAGAGGAGAGGAGAGGAGAGGAGAGGAGAGGAGAGGAGAAACAAAGACGAGAGGAGAGGAGAGGAGAAACGGAGAGGAGAGTAGAAACGGAGAGGAGAGGAGAAACAAAGAGGAGAGGAGAGGAGACGAGAGGAGAGGAGAGGAGAGGAGAGGAGAGGAGAGGAGAGGAGAGGAGAGGAGAGGAGAGGAGAGGAGAGGAGAGGAGAGGAGAGGAGAGGAGAGGAGAGGAGAGGAGAGGAGAAACAAAGAGGAGAGGAGTGGAGAGGAGAAACGGAGAGGTGAGGAGATACAAAGAGGAGAGGAGAGGAGAAGCAAAGAGCAGAGGAGAGGAGAAACTAAGAGGAGAGGAGAGGAGAGGAGAGGACAGGAGAGGAGAGGAGAGGAGAGGAGAGGAGAGGAGAAACAAAGAGGAGAGGAGAGGAGAGGAGAAACGGAGAGGAGAGGAGAAACAAAGAGGAGAGGACAGGAGAAACGGAGAGGAGAGGAGAAACGGAGAGGAGAGGAGAAACGGAGAGGAGAGGAGAGGAGAGGAGAGGAGAGGAGAGGAGAGGAGAGGAGAGGAGAAACAGAGAGGAGAGGAGAAACAAAAAGGAGAGGAGAAACAGAGAGGAGAAACAAAGAGGAGAGGAGAGGAGAGGAGAAACGGAGAGGAGAGGAGAAACAAAGAGGAGAGGACAGGAGAAACGGAGAGGAGAGGAGAAACGGAGAGGAGAGGAGAAACGGAGAGGAGAGGAGAGGAGAGGAGAGGAGAGGAGAGGAGAGGAGAGGAGAGGAGAAACAGAGAGGAGAGGAGAAACAAAAAGGAGAGGAGAAACAGAGAGGAGAAACAAAGAGGAGAGGAGAGGAGAAGAGAAACAAAGAGCAGAGGAGAGGAGAAACAAAGAGGAGAGGAGAGGAGAGGAGAGAAGAAACAAAGAG
>NC_141592.1:4695219-4700219 GCF_036417535.1 Chlamydotis macqueenii
CAAAGAGGAGAGGACAGGAGAGGAGAGGAGAGGAGAGGAGAGGAGAGGAGAGGAGAGGAGAGGAGAGGAGAAACAAAGACGAGAGGAGAGGAGAGGAGAAACGGAGAGGAGAGGAGAAACAAAGAGGAGAGGAGAGGAGAGGAGAGGAGAGGAGAGGAGAGGAGAGGAGAGGAGAGGAGAGGAGAGGAGAAACAAAGAGGAGAGGAGAGGAGAGGAGAAACGGAGAGGTGAGGAGATACAAAGAGGAGAGGAGAGGAGAGGAGAGGAGAGGAGAGGAGAGGAGAGGAGAGGAGAGGAGAGGAGAGGAGAGGAGAGGAGAGGAGAGGAGAGGAGAGGAGAGGAGAGGAGAGGAGAGGAG
Organism: Chlamydotis macqueenii; assembly: GCF_036417535.1. Lineage (NCBI taxonomy): Eukaryota > Metazoa > Chordata > Aves > Otidiformes > Otididae > Chlamydotis > Chlamydotis macqueenii. The sequence goes on from NC_141592.1 coordinate 4,695,578, forward strand.
AGGAGAAACAAAGAGGAGAGGAGAGGAGAGGAGAAACGGAGAGGAGAGGAGAAACAAAGAGGAGAGGACAGGAAAAACGGAGAGGAGAGGAGAAACGGAGAGGAGAGGAGAAACGGAGAGGAGAGGAGAGGAGAGGAGAGGAGATGAGAAACAGAGAGGAGAGGAGAAACAAAAAGGAGAGGAGAAACAGAGAGGAGAAACAAAGAGGAGAGGAGAGGAGAAGAGAAACAAAGAGCAGAGGAGAGGAGAAACAAAGAGGAGAGGAGAGGAGAGGAGAGAAGAAACAAAGAGGAGAGGAGAAACAATGAGGAGAGAAGAAACAGAGAGGAGATGAGAAACGGAGAGGAGAGAAGAGGAGAGGAGAGGAGAAAAAAAGAGGAGAGGAGAGGAGAGGAGAGGAGAGGAGAGGAGAGGAGAGGAGAGGAGAGGAGAGGAGAGGAGAGGAGAGGAGAGGAGAGGAGAAACAAAGAGGAGAGGAGAGGAGAAACGAAGAGGAGAGGAGAAACAAAGAGGAGAGAAGAAACGGAGAGGAAATGAGAAACGGAGTGGAGAGGAGAGGAGAAATGGAGAGGACAGGAGAGGAGAGGAGAGGAGAGGAGAGGAGAGGAGAGGAGAGGAGAGGAGAGGAGAGGAGAGGAGAGGAGAAACAAATAGGAGAGGACAGGAGAGGAGAGGAGAGGAGAGGAGAGGAGAGGAGAGGAGAGGAGAGGAGAGGAGAGGAGAGGAGAGGAGAGGAGAGGAGAAACAAAGAGGAGAGGAGAAACAGAGACGAGAAACAAAGATGAGAGGAGAGGAGAAACAAGGAGGAGAGGAGTGGAGAGGAGAGGAGAGGAGAGGAGAGGAGAGGAGAGGAGAGGAGAGGAGAGGAGAGGAGAGGAGAGGAGAGGAGAGGAGAAACAAAGAGGAGAGGAGAGGAGAGGAGAGGAGAGGAGAGGAGAGGAGAGGAGAGGAGAGGAGAGGAGAGGAGAGGAGAGGAGAGGAGAGGAGAGGAGAGGAGAGGAGAGGAGAGGAGAGGAGAGGAGAGGAGAGGAGAAACAAAGAGGAGAGGAGAGGAGAGGAGAAACGGAGAGGTGAGGAGATACAAAGAGGAGAGGAGAGGAGAAGCAAAGAGCAGAGGAGAGGAGAAACTAAGAGGAGAGGAGAGGAGAGGAGAGGAGAGGAGAGGAGAGGAGAGGAGAAACGAAGAGGAGAGGAGAAACAAAGAGGAGAGAAGAAACGGAGAGGAGATGAGAAACGGAGTGGAGAGGAGAGGAGAAATGGAGAGGACAGGAGAGAAGAGGAGAGGAGAGGAGAGGAGAGGAGAGGAGAGGAGAGGAGAGGAGAAACAAATAGGAGAGGACAGGAGAGGAGAGGAGAGGAGAGGAGAGGAGAGGAGAGGAGAGGAGAGGAGAGGAGAGGAGAGGAGAGGAGAGGAGAGGAGAGGAGAGGAGAAACAAAGAGGAGAGGAGAAACAGAGAGGAGAGGAGAGGAGAAACGAAGAGGAGAGGAGAAACAAAGAGGAGAGAAGAAACGGAGAGGAGATGAGAAACGGAGTGGAGAGGAGAGGAGAAATGGAGAGGACAGGAGAGAAGAGGAGAGGAGAGGAGAGGAGAGGAGAGGAGAGGAGAGGAGAAACAAATAGGTGAGGACAGGAGAGGAGAGGAGAGGAGAGGAGAGGAGAGGAGAGGAGAGGAGAGGAGAGGAGAAACAAATAGGAGAGGACAGGAGAGGAGAGGAGAGGAGAGGAGAGGAGAGGAGAGGAGAGGAGAGGAGAGGAGAGGAGAGGAGAGGAGAAACAAAGAGGAGAGGAGAAACAGAGACGAGAAACAAAGATGAGAGGAGAGGAGAAACAAGGAGGAGAGGAGTGGAGAGGAGAGGAGAGGAGAGGAGAGGAGAGGAGAGGAGAGGAGAGGAGAAACAAAGAGGAGAGGAGAGGAGAGGAGAAACGAAGAGGAGAGGAGAAACAAAGAGGAGAGAAGAAACAGAGAGGAGATGAGAAACGGAGTGGAGAGGAGAGGAGAGGAGAGGAGAGAAGAGGAGAGGAGAGGAGAGGAGAGGAGAGGAGAGGAGAGGAGAGGAGAGGAGAGGAGAGGAGAGGAGAGGAGAGGAGAGGAGAGGAGAGGAGAGGAGAGGAGAGGAGAGGAGAAACAAAGAGGAGAGGAGAAACAGAGAGGAGAAACAAAGAGGAGAGGAGAGGAGAAGAGAAACAAAGAGCAGAGGAGAGGAGAAACAAAGAGGAGAGGAGAGGAGAGGAGAGGAGAGGAGAGAAGAAACAAAGAGGAGAGGAGAAACAATGAGGAGAGAAGAAACAGAGAGGAGATGAGAAACGGAGAGGAGAGGAGAGGAGTAACAAAGAGGAGAGGAGAGGAGAGGAGAGGAGAGGAGAGGAGAGGAGAGGAGAGGAGAGGAGAGGAGAGGAGAGGAGAGGAGAGGAGAGGAGAGGAGAGGAGAGGAGAGGAGAGGAGAGGAGAGGAGAGGAGAGGAGAAACAAAGAGGAGAGGAGAGGAGAGGAGAAACGAAGAGGAGAGGAGAAACAAAGAGGAGAGAAGAAACGGAGAGGAGATGAGAAACGGAGTGGAGAGGAGAGGAGAGGAGAAATGGAGAGGACAGGAGAGAAGAGGAGAGGAGAGGAGAGGAGAGGAGAGGAGAAACAAAGAGGAGAGGAGAGGAGAGGAGAGGAGAGGAGAGGAGAGGAGAGGAGAGGAGAAACAAAGAGGAGAGGACAGGAGAGGAGAGGAGAGGAGAGGAGAGGAGAGGAGAGGAGAGGAGAGGAGAGGAGAGGAGAAACAAAGACGAGAGGAGAGGAGAGGAGAAACGGAGAGGAGAGGAGAAACAAAGAGGAGAGGAGAGGAGACGAGAGGAGAGGAGAGGAGAGGAGAGGAGAGGAGAGGAGAGGAGAGGAGAAACAAAGAGGAGAGGAGAGGAGAGGAGAAACGGAGAGGTGAGGAGATACAAAGAGGAGAGGAGAGGAGAAGCAAAGAGCAGAGGAGAGGAGAAACTAAGAGGAGAGGAGAGGAGAGGAGAGGAGAGAAGAAACAAAGAGGAGAGGAGAAACAATGAGGAGAGAAGAAACAGAGAGGAGATGAGAAACGGAGAGGAGAGGAGAGGAGAGGAGTAACAAAGAGGAGAGGAGAGGAGAGGAGAGGAGAGGAGAGGAGAGGAGAGGAGAGGAGAGGAGAGGAGAGGAGAGGAGAGGAGAGGAGAGGAGAGGAGAGGAGAGGAGAGGAGAGGAGAGGAGAAACAAAGAGGAGAGGAGAGGAGAGGAGAAACGAAGAGGAGAGGAGAAACAAAGAGGAGAGAAGAAACGGAGAGGAGATGAGAAACGGAGTGGAGAGGAGAGGAGAGGAGAAATGGAGAGGACAGGAGAGAAGAGGAGAGGAGAGGAGAGGAGAGGAGAAACAAAGAGGAGAGGAGAGGAGAGGAGAGGAGAGGAGAGGAGAAACAAAGAGGAGAGGACAGGAGAGGAGAGGAGAGGAGAGGAGAGGAGAGGAGAGGAGAGGAGAGGAGAGGAGAGGAGAGGAGAGGAGAGGAGAGGAGAGGAAGGGAGAAACAAAGACGAGAGGAGAGGAGAGGAGAAACGGAGAGGAGAGGAGAAACGGAGAGGAGAGGAGAAACAAAGAGGAGAGGAGAGGAGAGGAGACGAGAGGAGAGGAGAGGAGAGGAGAGGAGAGGAGAGGAGAGGAGAGGAGAGGAGAGGAGAGGAGAGGAGAAACAAAGAGGAGAGGAGAGGAGAGGAGAAACGGAGAGGAGAGGAGAAACAAAGAGGAGAGGACAGGAAAAACGGAGAGGAGAGGAGAAACGGAGAGGAGAGGAGAAACGGAGAGGAGAGGAGAGGAGAGGAGAGGAGATGAGAAACAGAGAGGAGAGGAGAAACAAAAAGGAGAGGAGAAACAGAGAGGAGAAACAAAGAGGAGAGGAGAGGAGAAGAGAAACAAAGAGCAGAGGAGAGGAGAAACAAAGAGGAGAGGAGAGGAGAGGAGAGAAGAAACAAAGAGGAGAGGAGAAACAATGAGGAGAGAAGAAACAGAGAGGAGATGAGAAACGGAGAGGAGAGAAGAGGAGAGGAGAGGAGAAAAAAAGAGGAGAGGAGAGGAGAGGAGAGGAGAGGAGAGGAGAGGAGAGGAGAGGAGAGGAGAGGAGAGGAGAGGAGAGGAGAAACAAAGAGGAGAGGAGAGGAGAAACGAAGAGGAGAGGAGAAACAAAGAGGAGAGAAGAAACGGAGAGGAAATGAGAAACGGAGTGGAGAGGAGAGGAGAAATGGAGAGGACAGGAGAGGAGAGGAGAGGAGAGGAGAGGAGAGGAGAGGAGAGGAGAGGAGAGGAGAAACAAATAGGAGAGGACAGGAGAGGAGAGGAGAGGAGAGGAGAGGAGAGGAGAGGAGAGGAGAGGAGAGGAGAGGAGAAACAAAGAGGAGAGGAGAAACAGAGACGAGAAACAAAGATGAGAGGAGAGGAGAAACAAGGAGGAGAGGAGTGGAGAGGAGAGGAGAGGAGAGGAGAGGAGAGGAGAAACAAAGAGGAGAGGAGAGGAGAAACGAAGAGGAGAGGAGAAACAAAGAGGAGAGAAGAAACGGAGAGGAAATGAGAAACGGAGTGGAGAGGAGAGGAGAAATGGAGAGGACAGGAGAGGAGAGGAGAGGAGAGGAGAGGAGAGGAGAGGAGAG
>NC_141592.1:4702719-4705219 GCF_036417535.1 Chlamydotis macqueenii
GAGAGGAGAGGAGAGGAGAGGAGAGGAGAGGAGAGGAGAGGAGAAACAAAGAGGAGAGGAGAGGAGAAACGAAGAGGAGAGGAGAAACAAAGAGGAGAGAAGAAACGGAGAGGAGATGAGAAACAGAGTGGAGAGGAGAGGAGAAATGGAGAGGACAGGAGAGAAGAGGAGAGGAGAGGAGAGGAGAGGAGAGGAGAGGAGAGGAGAGGAGAGGAGAGGAGAGGAGAGGAGAGGAGAGGAGAGGAGAGGAGAGGAGAGGAGAAACAAATAGGAGAGGACAGGAGAGGAGAGGAGAGGAGAGGAGAGGAGAGGAGAGGAGAGGAGAGGAGAGGAGAGGAGAGGAGAGGAGAAACAAAGAGGAGAGGAGAAACAGAGACGAGAAACAAAGATGAGAGGAGAGGAGAAACAAGGAGGAGAGGAGTGGAGAGGAGAGGAGAGGAGAGGAGAGGAGAGGAGAGGAGGGAGAGGAGAGGAGAAACAAAGAGGAGAAGAGAGGAGAGGAGAAACGAAGAGGAGAGGAGAAACAAAGAGGAGAGGACAGGAGAGGAGAGGAGAGGAGAGGAGAGGAGAGGAGAGGAGAGGAGAGGAGAGGAGAGGAGAGGAGAGGAGAGGAGAGGAGAGGAGAGGAGAGGAGAGGAGAAAGAAAGACGAGAGGAGAGGAGAGGAGAAACGGAGAGGAGAGGAGAAACAAAGAGGAGAGGAGAGGAGACGAGAGGAGAGGAGAGGAGAGGAGAGGAGAGGAGAGGAGAGGAGAGGAGAGGAGAGGAGAGGAGAGGAGAGGAGAGGAGAGGAGAGGAGAGGAGAAATAAAGAGGAGAGGAGAGGAGAGGAGAAACGGAGAGGTGAGGAGATACAAAGAGGAGAGGAGAGGAGAAGCAAAGAGCAGAGGAGAGGAGAAACTAAGAGGAGAGGAGAGGAGAGGAGAGGAGAGGAGAGGACAGGAGAGGAGAGGAGAGGAGAGGAGAGGAGAGGAGAGGAGAGGAGAGGAGAGGAGAGGAGAAACAAAGAGGAGAGGAGAGGAGAGGAGAAACGGAGAGGAGAGGAGAAACAAAGAGGAGAGGACAGGAGAAACGGAGAGGAGAGGAGAAACGGAGAGGAGAGGAGAAACGGAGAGGAGAGGAGAGGAGAGGAGAGGAGAGGAGAAACAGAGAGGAGAGGAGAAACAAAAAGGAGAGGAGAAACAGAGAGGAGAAACAAAGAGGAGAGGAGAGGAGAAGAGAAACAAAGAGCAGAGGAGAGGAGAAACAAAGAGGAGAGGAGAGGAGAGGAGAGAAGAAACAAAGAGGAGAGGAGAAACAATGAGGAGAGAAGAAACAGAGAGGAGATGAGAAACGGAGATGAGAGAAGAGGAGAGGAGAGGAGAAAAAAAGAGGAGAGGAGAGGAGAGGAGAGGAGAGGAGAGCAGAGGAGAGGAGAGGAGTGGAGAGGAGAAACAAAGAGGAGAGGAGAGGAGAAACGAAGAGGAGAGAAGAAACGGAGAGGAGATGAGAAACGGAGTGGAGAGGAGAGGAGAAATGGAGAGGACAGGAGAGAAGAGGAGAGGAGAGGAGAGGAGAGGAGAGGAGAGGAGAGGAGAAACAAAGAGGAGAGGAGAAACAGAGACGAGAAACAAAGATGAGAGGAGAGGAGAAACAAGGAGGAGAGGAGTGGAGAGGAGAGGAGAGGAGAGGAGAGGAGAAACAAAGAGGAGAAGAGAGGAGAGGAGAAACGAAGAGGAGAGGAGAAACAAAGAGGAGAGAAGAAACGGAGAGGAGATGAGAAACGGAGTGGAGAGGAGAGGAGAGGAGAGGAGAGGAGAGGAGAGGAGAGGAGAGGAGAGGAGAGGAGAGGAGAGGAGAGGAGAGGAGAAACAAAGAGGAGAGGAGAAACAGAGAGGAGAAACAAAGATGAGAGGAGAAGAGAAACAAAGAGGAGAGGAGTGGAGAGGAGAGGAGAGGAGAGGAGAGGAGAGGAGAAGCAAAGAGCAGAGGAGAGGAGAAAGAAAGAGGAGAGGAGAGGAGAGGAGGGAGAGGAGAGGAGAAACAAAGAGGAGAAGAGAGGAGAGGAGAAACGAAGAGGAGAGGAGAAACAAAGAGGAGAGGACAGGAGAGGAGAGGAGAGGAGAGGAGAGGAGAGGAGAGGAGAGGAGAGGAGAGGAGAGGAGAGGAGAGGAGAGGAGAGGAGAGGAGAGGAGAGGAGAGGAGAGGAGAGGAGAAAGAAAGACGAGAGGAGAGGAGAGGAGAAACGGAGAGGAGAGGAGAAACGGAGAGGAGAGGAGAAACAAAGAGGAGAGGAGAGGAGACGAGAGGAGAGGAGAGGAGAGGAGAGGAGAGGAGAGGAGAGGAGAGGAGAGGAGAGGAGAGGAGAGGAGAGGAGAGGAGAGGAGAGGAGAGGAGAGGAGAGGAGAGGAGAAATAAAGAGGAGAGGAGAGGAGAGGAGAAACGGAGAGGTGAGGAGATACAAAGAGGAGAGGAGAGGAGAAGCAAAGAGCAGAGGAGAGGAGAAACTAAGAGGAGAGGAGA
>NC_141592.1:4710219-4712719 GCF_036417535.1 Chlamydotis macqueenii
GAGGACAGGAGAGGAGAGGAGAGGAGAGGAGAGGAGAGGAGAGGAGAGGAGAGGAGAGGAGAGGAGAGGAGAGGAGAGGAGAGGAGAGGAGAGGAGAGGAGAGGAGAGGAGAGGAGAGGAGAGAGAGGAGAGGAGAGGAGAGGAGAGGAGAAACAAAGACGAGAGGAGAGGAGAGGAGAAACGGAGAGGAGAGGAGAAACGGAGAGGAGAGGAGAAACAAGAGGAGAGGAGAGGAGACGAGAGGAGAGGAGAGGAGAGGAGAGGAGACGAGAGGAGAGGAGAGGAGAGGAGAGGAGAGGAGAGGAGAGGAGAGGAGAGGAGAGGAGAGGAGAGGAGAGGAGAGGAGAGGAGAGGAGAGGAGAGGAGAATAAAGAGGAGAGGAGAGGAGAGGAGAAACGGAGAGGTGAGGAGATACAAAGAGGAGAGGAGAGGAGAAGCAAAGAGCAGAGGAGAGGAGAAACTAAGAGGAGAGGAGAGGAGAGGAGAGGAGAGGAGAGGAGAGGAGAGGAGAGGAGAGGAGAGGAGAGAGAGGAGAGGAGAGGAGAGGAGAGGAGAGGAGAGGAGAGGAGAGGAGAGGAGAGGAGAGGAGAAACAAAGAGGAGAGGAGAGGAGAGGAGAAACGGAGAGGAGAGGAGAAACAAGAGGAGAGGACAGGAGAAACGGAGAGGAGAGGAGAAACGGAGAGAGAGAGAAACGGAGAGGAGAGGAGAGGAGAGGAGAAACAGAGAGGAGAGGAGAAACAAAAAGGAGAGGAGAAACAGAGAGGAGAAACAAGAGGAGAGGAGAGGAGAAGAGAACAAAGAGCAGAGAGAGGAGAAACAAAGAGGAGAGGAGAGGAGAGGAGAGAAGAAACAAAGAGGAGAGGAGAAACAATGAGGAGAGAAGAAACAGAGAGGAGATGAGAACGGAGAGGAGAGAAGAGGAGAGGAGAGGAGAAAAAGAGGAGAGGAGAGGAGAGGAGAGGAGAGGAGAGCAGAGGAGAGGAGAGGAGAGGAGAGGAGAAACAAAGAGGAGAGGAGAGGAGAACGAAGAGGAGAGAGAAACGGAGAGGAGATGAGAACGGAGTGGAGAGGAGAGGAGAAATGGAGAGGACAGGAGAGAAGAGGAGAGGAGAGGAGAGGAGAGGAGAGGAGAGGAGAAACAAATAGGAGAGGACAGGAGAGGAGAGGAGAGGAGAGGAGAGGAGAGGAGAGGAGAGGAGAGGAGAGGAGAAACAAAGAGGAGAGGAGAAACAGAGACGAGAAACAAAGATGAGAGGAGAGGAGAAACAAGGAGGAGAGGAGTGGAGAGGAGAGGAGAGGAGAGGAGAGGAGAAACAAAGAGGAGAAGAGAGGAGAGGAGAAACGAAGAGGAGAGGAGAAACAAAGAGGAGAGAAGAAACGGAGAGGAGATGAGAAACGGAGTGGAGAGGAGAGGAGAGGAGAGAAGAGGAGAGGAGAGGAGAGGAGAGGAGAGGAGAGGAGAGGAGAGGAGAGGAGAGGAGAGGAGAGGAGAGGAGAGCAGAGGAGAAACAAAGAGGAGAGGAGAAACAGAGAGGAGAAACAAAGATGAGAGGAGAGGAGAAACAAAGAGGAGAGGAGTGGAGAGGAGAGGAGAGGAGAGGAGAGGAGAGGAGAAGCAAAGAGCAGAGGAGAGGAGAAAGAAAGAGGAGAGGAGAGGAAAGGAGAGGAGAGGAGAGGAGAGGAGAGGAGAGGAGAAACAAAGAGGAGAGGAGAGGAGAGGAGAGGAGAGGAGAGGAGAAACAAAGAGGAGAGGAGAGGAGAGGAGAGGAGAGGAGAGGAGAGGAGAGGAGAGGAGAGGAGAGGAGAGGAGAGGAGAGGAGAGGAGAGGAGAGGAGAGGAGAGGAGAGGAGAGGAGAGGAGAGGAGAGGAGAGGAGAGGAGAGGAGAAACAAAGAGGAGAGGAGAGGAGAGGAGAGGAGAGGAGAGGAGAGGAGAGGAGAGGAGAAACAAAGAGGAGAGGAGAGGAGAGGAGAGGAGAGGAGAGGAGAGGAGAGGAGAAACAAAGAGGAGAGGAGAGGAGAGGAGAGGAGAGGAGAGGAGAGGAGAGGAGAGGAGAGGAGAGGAGAGGAGAGGAGAGGAGAGGAGAGGAGAGGAGAGGAGAGGAGAGGAGAGGAGAGGAGAGGAGAGGAGAAACAAAGACGAGAGGAGAGGAGAGGAGAAACGGAGAGGAGAGGAGAAACGGAGAGGAGAGGAGAAACAAAGAGGAGAGGAGAGGAGACGAGAGGAGAGGAGAGGAGAGGAGACGAGAGGAGAGGAGAGGAGAGGAGAGGAGAGGAGAGGAGAGGAGAAATAAAGAGGAGAGGAGAGGAGAGGAGAAACGGAGAGGTGAGGAGAGACAAAGAGGAGAGGAGAGGAGAAGCAAAGAGCAGAGGAGAGGAGAAACTAAGAGGAGAGGAGAGGAGAGGAGAGGAGAGGAGAGGAGAGGAGAGGAGAGGAGAGGAGAGGAGAGGAGAGGAGAGGAGAGGAGAGGAGAGGAGAGGAGAGGAGAAACAAAGAGGA
>NC_141592.1:4732719-4735219 GCF_036417535.1 Chlamydotis macqueenii
GAGGAGAGGAGAGGAGAGGAGAGGAGAGGAGAGGAGAGGAGAGGAGAGGAGAGGAGAGGAGAGGAGAGGAGAGGAAAGGAGAAACAAAGAGGAGAGGAGAAGAGAGGAGAGGAGAGGAGAGGAGAGGAGAGGAGAGGAGAGGAGAGGAGAGGAGAGGAGAGGAGAGGAGAGGAGAGGAGAGGAGAGGAGAGGAGAGGAGAGGAGAGGAGAGGAGAGGAGAGGAGAGGAGAGGAGAGGAGAGGAGAGGAGAGGAGAGGAGAAGCAAAGAGGAGAAAAGAGGAGAAACAAAGAGGAGAGGAGAGGAGAGGAAAGGAGAGGAGAGGAGAGGAGAGGAGAGTAGAAACAAAGAGGAGAGGAGAGGAGAAACGAAGAGGAGAGGAGAAACAAAGAGGAGCGAAGAAACGGAGAGGAGATGAGAAACGGAGTGGAGAGGAGAGGAGAGGAGAGGAGAGGAGAGGAGAGGAGAGGAGAGGAGAGGAGAGGAGAGGAGAGGAGAGGAGAGGAGAGGAGAGGAGAGGAGAGGAGAGGAGAAACACAGAGGAGAGGAGAGGAGAGGAGAAACGGAGAGGAGAAACGGAGAGGAGAGGAGAAACAAAGAGGAGAGGAGAGGAGAGGAGAAATGGAGAGGAGAGGAGAGGAGAGGAGAAACAAAGAGGAGAGGAGAGGAGAGGAGAGGAGAGGAGAGGAGAGGAGAGGAGAGGAGAGGAGAGGAGAGGAGAGGAGAGGAGAGGAGAGGAGAGGAGAGGAGAGGAGAGGAGAGGAGAGGAGAGGAGAGGAGAGGAGAAACAAAGAGGAGATGAGAGGAGAGGAGAGGAGAGGAGAGGAGAGGAGAGGAGAGGAGAGGAGAGGAGAGGAGAGGAGAGGAGAGGAGAGGAGAGGAGAGGAGAGGAGAGGAGAGGAGAGGAGAAACACAGAGGAGAGGAGAGGAGAAACAAAGAGGAGAGGAGAGGAGAAACAAAGAGGAGAGGAGAGGAGAGGAGTAATGGAGAGGAGAGGAGAGGAGAGGAGAGGAGAGGAGAGGAGAGGAGAGGAGAGGAGAGGAGAGGAGAGGAGAGGAGAAACAAAGAGGACAGGAGAGGAGAGGAGAGGAGAGGAGAGGAGAGGAGAGGAGAGGAGAGGAGAGGAGAGGAGAGGAGAGGAGAGGAGAGGAAAGGAGAAACAAAGAGGAGAGGAGAAGAGAGGAGAGGAGAGGAGAGGAGAGGAGAGGAGAGGAGAGGAGAGGAGAGGAGAGGAGAGGAGAGGAGAGGAGAGGAGAGGAGAGGAGAGGAGAGGAGAGGAGAGGAGAGGAGAGGAGAGGAGAAGCAAAGAGGAGAAAAGAGGAGAAACAAAGAGGAGAGGAGAGGAGAGGAAAGGAGAGGAGAGGAGAGGAGAGGAGAGTAGAAACAAAGAGGAGAGGAGAGGAGAAACGAAGAGGAGAGGAGAAACAAAGAGGAGCGAAGAAACGGAGAGGAGATGAGAAACGGAGTGGAGAGGAGAGGAGAGGAGAGGAGAGGAGAGGAGAGGAGAGGAGAGGAGAGGAGAGGAGAGGAGAGGAGAGGAGAGGAGAGGAGAGGAGAGGAGAGGAGAGGAGAGGAGAGGAGAAACACAGAGGAGAGGAGAGGAGAGGAGAAACGGAGAGGAGAAACGGAGAGGAGAGGAGAAACAAAGAGGAGAGGAGAGGAGAGGAGAAATGGAGAGGAGAGGAGAGGAGAGGAGAAACAAAGAGGAGAGGAGAGGAGAGGAGAGGAGAGGAGAGGAGAGGAGAGGAGAGGAGAGGAGAGGAGAGAAGAGGAGAGGAGAGGAGAGGAGAGGAGAGGAGAGGAGAGGAGAGGAGAGGAGAGGAGAGGAGAGGAGAGGAGAGGAGAGGAGAGGAGAGGAGAGGAGAGGAGAGGAGAGGAGAGGAGAGGAGAGGAGAGGAGAGGAGAGGAGAGGAGAGGAGAGGAGAGGAGAGGAGAGGAGAGGAGAAACAAAGAGGAGAAACAAAGAGGAGATGAGAGGAGAGGAGAGGAGAGGAGAGGAGTAATGGAGAGGAGAGGAGAGGAGAGGAGAGGAGAGGAGAGGAGAGGAGAGGAGAGGAGAGGAGAGGAGAAACAAAGAGGAGAGGAGAGGAGAGGAGAAACAAAGAGGAGCGAAGAAACGGAGAGGAGATGAGAAACGGAGTGGAGAGGAGAGGAGAGGAGAAATGGAGAGGAGAGGAGAGGAGAGGAGAGGAGAAACAAAGAGGAGAGGAGAAACAGAGTGGAGAAACAAAGATGAGAGGAGAGGAGAGGAGGGGAGAGGAGAGGAGAGGAGAGGAGAAACAGAGAGGAGAGGATAAACAAAGAGGAGAGGAGAAACAAAGAGGAGCGAAGAAACGGAGAGGAGATGAGAAACTGAGTAGAGAGGAGAGGAGAGGAGAATTGGAGAGGAGAGGAGAGGAGAGGAGAGGAGAGGAGAGGAGAGGAGAGGAGAGGAGAGGAGAGGAGAGGAGAGGAGAGGAGAGGAGGAACAAAGAGGAGAGGAGAGGAGAGGAGAGGAGAGG
>NC_141592.1:4760250-4772750 GCF_036417535.1 Chlamydotis macqueenii
GAGGAGAGGAGAGGAGAGGAGAGGAGAGGAGAGGAGAGGTGAGGAGAGGTGGGGAGAGGAGAGGAGAACCGGAGAGTAGAGGAGAGGAGAGGAGAGGAGAGGAGAGGAGAGGAGAGGAGAACCGGAGAGGAGAGGAAAATCGGAGAGGAGAGGAGAGGAGAGGAGAGGAGAGGAGAGGAGAGGAGAGGAGAGGAGAGGAGAGGAGAGGAGAGGAGAGGAGAGGAGAGGAGAGGTGAGGAGAGGTGGGGAGAGGAGAGGAGAACCGGAGAGTAGAGGAGAGGAGAGGAGAGGAGAGGAGAGGAGAGGAGAGGAGAGGAGAGGAGAGGAGAACCGGAAAGGAGAGGACCGGAGTGGAGAGGAGAGGAGAGGAGAACCGGAAAGGAGAGGAGAGGAGAGGAGAGGAGAGGAGAACTGGAAAGGAGAGGAGAGGAGAGGAGAGGAGAGGAGAACCGGAGAGGAGAGGAGAACCAGAGAGGAGAGGAGAGGAGAGGAGAGGAGAGGAGAGGAGAGGAGAGGAGAGGAGAGGAGAGGAGAGGAGAGGAGAGGAGAGGAGAGGAGAGGAGAGGAGAGGAGAGGAGAGGAGTACCGGAGAGGAGCACCGGAGAGGAGAGGAGAGGAGAGGAGAGGAGAGGAGAGGAGAGGAGAGGAGAGGAGAGGAGAACCGGAGAGGACAGGAGAGGAGAGGAGAGGAGAGGAGAAGAGAACCGGAAAGGAGAGGACCGGAGTGGAGAGGAGAGGAGAGGAGAACCGGAAAGGAGAGGAGAGGAGAGGAGAGGAGAGGAGAGGAGAGGAGAACTGGAAAGGAGAGGAGAGGAGAGGAGAGGAGAACCGGAGAGGAGAGGAGAACCAGAGAGGAGAGGAGAGGAGAGGAGAGGAGAGGAGAGGAGAGGAGAGGACAGGAGAGGACAGGAGAGGACAGGAGAGGAGAGGAGAGGAGAGGAGAGGAGAGGAGAGGAGAGGAGAGGAGAGGAGAGGAGAGGAGAACCGGAGAGGAGCACCGGAGAGGAGAGGAGAGGAGAGGAGGGGAGAGGAGAGGAGAGGAGAGGAGAGAAGAGGAGAGGAGAGAAGAGGAGAGGAGAGGAGAGGAGAGGAGAGGAGAGGAGAGGAGAGGAGAGGAGAGGAGAGGAGAGGAGAGGAGAGGAGAGGAGAGGAGAACCGGAGGGGAGAGGAAAATCGGAGTGGAGAGGAGAACCGGAGAGGAGAGGAGAGGAGAGGAGAGGAGAGGAGAGGAGAGGAGAGGAGAGGAGAGGAGAGGAGAGGAGAGGAGAGGAGAGGAGAGGAGAGGAGAGGAGAGGAGAACCGGAGGGGAGAGGAAAATCGGAGAGGAGAGGAGAACCGGAGAGGAGAGGAGAGGAGAGGAGAGGAGAGGAGAGGAGAGGAGAGGAGAGGAGAGGAGAACCGGAGAGGAGAGGAGAACCGGAGGGGAGAGGAGAACCGGCGAGGAGAGGAGAGGAGAGGAGAGGAGAACCGGAGAGGAGAGGAGAGGAGAACCGGAAAGGAGAGGAGAGGAGAGGAGAGGAGAACCGGATAGGAGAGGAGAGGAGAGGAGAGGAGAGGAGAGGAGAGGAGAGGAGAGGAGAGGAGAGGAGAGGAGAGGAGAGGAGAAGCTGAGAGGAGAGGAGAGGAGAGGAGAACCGGAGAGGAGAGGAGAGGAGAGGAGAGGAGAGGAGAGGAGAGGAGAACCGGAGAGGAGAGGAGAGGAGAACCGGAAAGGAGAGGAGAGGAGAGGAGAGGAGAGGAGAACCGGAGAGGAGAGGAGAGGAGAGGAGAGGAGAGGAGAGGAGAGGAGAGGAGAGGAGAGGAGTACCGGAGAGGAGCATCAGAGAGGAGAGGAGAGGAGAGGAGAGGAGAGGAGAGGAGAGGAGAGGAGAGGAGAGGAGAGGAGAACCGGAGAGGAGAGGAGAGGAGAGGAGAGGAGAGGAGAGGAGAGGAGAGGAGAGGAGAGGAGAGGAGAGGAGAGGAGAGGAGAGGAGAGGAGAACCGGAGAGGAGAGGAGAGGTGAACCGGAGGGGAGAGGAGAGGAGAGGAGAGGAGAGGAGAGGAGAACTGGAGAGGAGAGGAGAACTGGATAGGAGAGGAGAGGAGAGGAGAGGAGAGGAGGGGAGAGGAGAGGAGAGGAGAGGAGAGGAGAGGAGAGGAGAGGAGAGGAGAGGAGAGGAGAGGAGAGGAGAGGAGAACCGGAGAGGAGAGGAGAGGAGAGGAGAGAAGAGGAGAGGAGAGGAGAGGAGAACCGGAGAGGAGAGGAAAATCGGAGTGGAGAGGAGAACCGGAGAGGAGAGGAGAGGAGAGGAGAGGAGAGGAGAGGAGAGGAGAGGAGAGGAGAGGAGAGGAGAGGAGAACCGGAGAGGAGAGGAGAACCGGATAGGAGAGGAGAGGAGAGGAGAGGAGAACCGGAGAGGAGAACCAGAGAGGAGAGGAGAACCGGCGAGGAGAGGAGAACCAGCGAGGAGCACCAGAGAGGAGAGGAGAGGAGAGCAGAGGAGAGGAGAGGAGAGGAGAGGAGAACTGGAGAGGAGAGGAGAGGAGAGGAGAGGAGAGGAGAACTGGAGAGGAGAGGAGAGGAGAGGAGAGGAGAGGAGAGGAGAGGAGAGGAGAGGAGAGGAGAGGAGAGGAGAGGAGAGGAGAGGAGAGGAGAGGAGAGGAGAGGAGAGGAGAGGAGAGGAGAGGAGAGGAGAGGAGAGGAGAGGAGAAAAGAGGAGAGGAGAAAAGAGGAGGGAAGAACCGGAGAGGAGAGGAGAACCGGCAAGGAGAGGAGAACCAGCGAGGAGCACCAGAGAGGAGAGGAGAGGAGAGGAGAAGTGAGGAGAGGAGAGGAGAGGAGAGAAGAACCGGAGAGGAGAACCGGAGAGGAGAGGAGAACCGGCAAGGAGAGGAGAACCGGCGAGGAGCACCAGAGAGGAGAGGAGAGGAGAGGAGAGGAGAGGAGAGGAGAGGAGAGGAGAGGAGAGGAGAGGAGAGGAGAGGAGAGGAGAGGAGAGGAGAGTAGAACTGGAGAGGAGAGGAGAGGAGAGGAGAGGAGAGGAGAGGAGAGGAGAGGAGAGGAGAGGAGAGGAGAGGAGAGGAGAGGAGAGGAGAGGAGAGGAGAGGAGAGGAGAGGGGAGGAGAAAAGAGGAGAGGTGAGTAGAGGTGGGGAGAGGAGAGGAGAACCGGAGAGTAGAGGAGAGGAGAGGAGAGGAGAGGAGAACCGGAGAGGAGAGGAAAATCGGAGAGGAGAGGAGAACCGGAGAGGAGAGGAGAGGAGAGGTAAGGAGAGGAGAGGAGAGGTAAGGAGAGGAGAACCGGAAAGGAGAGGAGAGGAGAGGAGAGGAGAGGAGAGGAGAGGAGAGGAGAGGAGAGGAGAACCGGAGAGGAGAGGACAGGAGAGGAGAACCGGAGAGGAGAGGAGAGGAGAGGAGAGGAGAGGAGAACCGGAGAGGAGAGGAGAGGAGAGGAGAGGAGAACCGGAAAGGAGAGGAGAGGAGAGGAGAGGAGAGGAGAACCGGAAAGGAGAGGAGAGGAGAGGAGAGGAGAGGAGAACCGGAAAGGAGAGGAGAGGAGAGGAGAGGAGAGGAGAGGAGAGGAGAGGAGAGGAGAGGAGAGGAGAGGAGAGGAGAGGAGAGGAGAGGAGAACCGGAGAGGAGAGGAGAGGAGAGGAGAGGAGAGGAGAGGAGAGGAGAGGAGAGGAGAGGAGAGGAGAGGAGAAGAGAACCGGAGAGGAGAGGAGAACTGGATAGGAGAGGAGAGGAGAGGAGAGGAGGGGAGAGGAGAGGAGAGGAGAGGAGAGGAGAGGAGAGGAGAGGAGAACCGGAGAGGAGAGGAGAGGAGAGGAGAGGAGAGGAGAACCGGAGAGGAGAGGAAAATCGGAGTGGAGAGGAGAACCGGAGAGGAGAGGAGAGGAGAGGAGAGGAGAGGAGAGGAGAGGAGAGGAGAGGAGAGGAGAGGAGAGGAGAACCGGAGAGGAGAGGAGAGGAGAGGAGAGGAGAGGAGAGGAGAGGAGAGAAGAGGAGAGGAGAGGAGAACCGGAGAGGAGAACCAGAGAGGAGAGGAGAACCGGCGAGGAGAGGAGAACCAGCGAGGAGCACCAGAGAGGAGAGGAGAGGAGAGCAGAGGAGAGGAAAGGAGAGGAGAACAGGAGAGGAGAGGAGAGGAGAGGAGAGGAGAACTGGAGAGGAGAGGAGAGGAGAGGAGAGGAGAGGAGAGGAGAGGAGAGGAGAGGAGAGGAGAGGAGAGGAGAGGAGAGGAGAGGAGAGGAGAGGAGAGGAGAGGAGAGGAGAGGAGAGGAGAGGAGAGGAGAGGAGAGGAGAGGAGGGAAGAACCGGAGAGGAGAGGAGAACCGGCAAGGAGAGGAGAACCAGCGAGGAGCACCAGAGAGGAGAGGAGAGGAGAGGAGAAGAGAGGAGAGGAGAGGAGAGGAGAGGAGAGAAGAACCGGAGAGGAGAACCGGAGAGGAGAGGAGAACCGGCAAGGAGAGGAGAACCGGCGAGGAGCACCAGAGAGGAGAGGAGAAGAGAGGAGAGGAGAGGAGAGGAGAGTAGAACTGGAGAGGAGAGGAGAGGAGTGGAGAGGAGAGGAGAGGAGAGGAGAGGAGAGGAGAGGAGAGGAGAGGAGAGGAGAGGAGAGGAGAGGAGAGGAGAGGAGAGGAGAGGAGAGGAGAGGAGAGGAGAGGAGAGGAGAGGAGAGGAGAGGAGAGGAGAGGGGAGGAGAAAAGAGGAGAGGTGAGTAGAGGTGGGGAGAGGAGAGGAGAACCGGAGAGTAGAGGAGAGGAGAGGAGAGGAGAGGAGAGGAGAGGAGAGGAGAGGAGAGGAGAGGAGAGGAGAGGAGAGGAGAGGAGAGGAGAACCGGAGAGGAGAGGAGAGGAGAGGAGAGAAGAGGAGAGGAGAGGAGAACCGGAGAGGAGAGGAAAATCGGAGTGGAGAGGAGAACCGGAGAGGAGAGGAGAGGAGAACTGGAGAGGAGAGGAGAGGAGAGGAGAGGAGAGGAGAGGAGAGGAGAGGAGAGGAGAGGAGAGGAGAGGAGAGGAGAGGAGAGGAGAGGAGAGGAGAGGAGAGGAGAGGAGAGGAGAGGAGAGGAGAGGAGAGGAGAGGAGAGGAGAGGAGAGGAGAGGAGAGGAGAAAAGAGGAGGGAAGAACCGGAGAGGAGAGGAGAACCGGCAAGGAGAGGAGAACCAGCGAGGAGCACCAGACAGGAGAGGAGGGGAGAGGAGAAGAGAGGAGAGGAGAGGAGAGGAGAACCGGAGAGGAGAGGAAAATCGGAGAGGAGAGGAGAACCGGAGAGGAGAGGAGAGGAGAGGAGAGGAGAGGAGAGGAGAGGAGAGGAGAGGAGAGGAGAGGAGAGGAGAGGAGAGGAGAGGAGAGGAGAGGAGAGGAGATGAGAGGAGAGGAGAGGAGAGGAGAGGAGAACCGGAGAGGAGAGGAGAGGAGAGGAGAGGAGAACCGGAGAGGAGAAGCGGAGAGGAGAGGAGAACCGGCAAGGAGAGGAGAACCAGCGAGGAGCACCAGAGAGGAGAGGAGAGGAGAGGAGAGGAGAGGAGAGGAGAGGAGAGGAGAGGAGAGGAGAGGAGAGGAGAGGTGAGGAGAGGTGGGGAGAGGAGAGGAGAACCGGAGAGTAGAGGAGAGGAGAGGAGAGGAGAGGAGAGGAGAGGAGAGGAGAGGAGAGGAGAACCGGAGAGGAGAGGAAAATCGGAGAGGAGAGGAGAGGAGAGGAGAGGAGAGGAGAGGAGAGGAGAGGAGAGGAGAGGAGAGGAGAGGAGAGGAGAGGAGAGGAGAGGAGAGGAGAGGAGAGGAGAGGAGAGGAGAGGAGAGGAGAGGAGAGGAGAGGAGAGGTGAGGAGAGGTGGGGAGAGGAGAGGAGAACCGGAGAGTAGAGGAGAGGAGAGGAGAGGAGAGGAGAGGAGAGGAGAGGAGAGGAGAGGAGAGGAGAGGAGAACCGGAAAGGAGAGGACCGGAGTGGAGAGGAGAGGAGAGGAGAACCGGAAAGGAGAGGAGAGGAGAGGAGAGGAGAGGAGAACTGGAAAGGAGAGGAGAGGAGAGGAGAGGAGAACCGGAGAGGAGAGGAGAACCAGAGAGGAGAGGAGAGGAGAGGAGAGGAGAGGAGAGGAGAGGAGAGGAGAGGAGAGGAGTACCGGAGAGGAGCACCGGAGAGGAGAGGAGAGGAGAGGAGAGGAGAGGAGAGGAGAGGAGAGGAGAGGAGAGGAGAGGAGAGGAGAGGAGAGGAGAGGACAGGAGAGGAGAGGAGAGGACAGGAGAGGAGAGGAGAGGAGAGGAGAGGAGAGGAGAGGAGAGGAGAGGAGAGGAGTACCGGAGAGGAGCACCGGAGAGGAGAGGAGAGGAGAGGAGAGGAGAGGAGAGGAGAGGAGAACCGGAGAGGAGAGGAGAGGAGAGGAGAGGAGAAGAGAACCGGAGAGGAGAGGAGAGGTGAACCGGAGGGGAGAGGAGAGGAGAGGAGAGGAGAGGAGAACTGGAGAGGAGAGGAGAGGAGAGGAGAGGAGAGGAGAGGAGAGGAGAGGAGAGGAGAGGAGAGGAGAGGAGAGGAGAGGAGTACCGGAGAGGAGCACCGGAGAGGAGAGGAGAGGAGAGGAGAGGAGGGGAGAGGAGAGGAGAGGAGAGGAGAGAAGAGGAGAGGAGAGGAGAGGAGAACCGGAGAGGAGAGGAAAATCGGAGTGGAGAGGAGAACCGGAGAGGAGAGGAGAGGAGAGGAGAGGAGAGGAGAACCGGAGAGGAGAGGAGAGGAGAGGAGAGGAGAGGAGAGGAGAGGAGAGGAGAGGAGAGGAGAGGAGGGGAGAACCGGAGGGGAGAGGAAAATCGGAGAGGAGAGGAGAACCGGAGAGGAGAGGAGAGGAGAGGAGAGGAGAGGAGAGGAGAGGAGAGGAGAGGAGAGGAGAGGAGAGGAGAGGAGAACCGGAGAGGAGAGGAGAACCGGAGGGGAGAGGAGAACCGGCGAGGAGAGGAGAGGAGAGGAGAGGAGAACCGGAGAGGAGAGGAGAGGAGAACCGGAAAGGAGAGGAGAGGAGAGGAGAACCGGATAGGAGAGGAGAGGAGAGGAGAGGAGAGGAGAGGAGAGGAGAGGAGAGGAGAGGAGAGGAGAGGAGAGGAGAGGAGAGGAGAGGAGAGGAGAGGAGAGGAGAGGAGAGGAGAGGAGAGGAGAGGAGAGGAGATGAGAGGAGAGGAGAAGCTGAGAGGAGAGGAGAGGAGAGGAGAGGAGAACCGGAGAGGAGAGGAGAACCGGAGAGGAGAGGAGAGGAGAACCGGAAAGGAGAGGAGAGTAGAGGAGAGGAGAACCGGAGAGGAGCGGAGAGGAGAGGAGAGGAGAGGAGAGGAGAGGAGAGGAGAGGAGAGGAGTACCGGAGAGGAGCACCAGAGAGGAGAGGAGAGGAGAGGAGAGGAGAGGAGAGGAGAGGAGAGGAGAGGAGAGGAGAGGAGAGGAGAACAGGAGAGGAGAGGAGAGGAGAGGAGAGGAGAGGAGAGGAGAGGAGAGGAGAGGAGAGGAGAGGAGAGGAGAGGAGAGGAGAGGAGAGGAGAGGAGAGGAGAGGAGAGGAGAGGAGAGGAGAGGAGAGGAGAGGAGAGGAGAAAAGAGGAGGGAAGAACCGGAGAGGAGAGGAGAACCGGCAAGGAGAGGAGAACCAGCGAGGAGCACCAGAGAGGAGAGGAGAGGAGAGGAGAAGTGAGGAGAGGAGAGGAGAGGAGAGGAGAGAAGAACCGGAGAGGAGAACCGGAGAGGAGAGGAGAACCGGCAAGGAGAGGAGAACCGGCGAGGAGCACCAGAGAGGAGAGGAGAGGAGAGGAGAGGAGAGGAGAGGAGAGGAGAGGAGAGGAGAGGAGAGGAGAGGAGAGGAGAGTAGAACTGGAGAGGAGAGGAGAGTAGAACTGGAGAGGAGAGGAGAGGAGAGGAGAGGAGAGGAGAGGAGAGGAGAGGAGAGGAGAGGAGAGGAGAGGAGAGGAGAGGAGAGGAGAGGAGAGGAGAGGAGAGGAGAGGAGAGGGGAGGAGAAAAGAGGAGAGGTGAGTAGAGGTGGGGAGAGGAGAGGAGAACCGGAGAGTAGAGGAGAGGAGAGGAGAGGAGAGGAGAGGAGAACCAGAGAGGAGAGGAGAGGAGAGCAGAGGAGAGGAGAGGAGAGGAGAGGAGAGGAGAGGAGAGGAGAGGAGAACTGGAGAGGAGAGGAGAGGAGAGGAGAGGAGAGGAGAACTGGAGAGGAGAGGAGAGGAGAGGAGAGGAGAGGAGAGGAGAGGAGAGGAGAGGAGAGGAGAGGAGAGGAGAGGAGAGGAGAGGAGAGGAGAGAAGAACCGGAGAGGAGAACCGGAGAGGAGAGGAGAACCGGCAAGGAGAGGAGAACCGGCGAGGAGCACCAGAGAGGAGAGGAGAGGAGAGGAGAGGAGAGGAGAGGAGAGGAGAGGAGAGGAGAGGAGAGGAGAGGAGAGGAGAGGAGAGGAGAGTAGAACTGGAGAGGAGAGGAGAGGAGAGGAGAGGAGAGGAGAGGAGAGGAGAGGAGAGGAGAGGAGAGGAGAGGAGAGGAGAGGAGAGGGGAGGAGAGGAGAGGAGAGGTGAGGAGAGGAGAGGAGAGGAGAGGAGAGGAGAACCGGAGAGGAGAGGAGAGGAGAGGAGAGGAGAGGAGAGGAGAGGAGAGGAGAGGAGAGGAGAGGAGAGGAGAGGAGAGGAGAGGAGAACCGGAGAGGAGAGGAAAATCGGAGAGGAGAGGAGAACCGGAGAGGAGAGGAGAGGAGAGGAGAACCGGAAAGGAGAGGAGAGGAGAGGAGAGGAGAGGAGAGGAGAGGAGAGGAGAGGAGAGGAGAGGAGAGGAGAGGAGAGGAGAGGAGAACCGGAGAGGAGAGGAGAGGAGAGGAGAACCGGAGAGGAGAGGAGAGGAGAACCGGAGAGGAGAGGAAAATCGGAGAGGAGAGGAGAACCGGAGAGGAGAGGAGAGGAGAGGAGAGGAGAGGAGAGGAGAGGAGAGGAGAGGAGAGGAGAGGAGAGGAGAGGAGAGGAGAGGAGAGGAGAGGAGAGGAGAGGAGAGGAGAGGTGAACCGGAGGGCAGAGGAGAGGAGAGGAGAGGAGAGGAGAGGAGAGGAGAGGAGAGGAGAGGAGAGGAGAGGAGAGGAGAGGAGAGAGGAGAACTGGAGAGGAGAGGAGAGGAGAGGAGAGGAGGGGAGTACCGGAGAGGAGCACCGGAGAGGAGAGGAGAGGAGAGGAGAGGAGAGGAGAGGAGAGGAGAGGAGAAGAGAACCGGAGAGGAGAGGAGAGGTGAACCGGAGGGGAGAGGAGAGGAGAGGAGAGGAGAGGAGAGGAGAGGAGAGGAGAACTGGAGAGGAGAGGAGAACTGGATAGGAGAGGAGAGGAGAGGAGAGGAGGGGAGAGGAGAGGAGGGGAGAGGAGAGGAGAGGAGAGGAGAGGAGAGGAGAGGAGAGGAGAGGAGAGGAGAGGAGAGGAGAGGAGAGGAGAGAAGAGGAGAGGAGAGGAGAGGAGAACCGGAGAGGAGAGGAAAATCGGAGTGGAGAGGAGAACCGGAGAGGAGAGGAGAGGAGAGGAGAGGAGAGGAGAGGAGAGGAGAGGAGAGGAGAGGAGAGGAGAGGAGAGGAGAGGAGAGGAGAGGAGAACCGGAGGGGAGAACCGGAGAGGAGAGGAGAACCAGCGAGGAGAGGAGAACCAGCGAGGAGCTCCAGAGAGGAGAGGGGAGGCGAGCAGAGGAGAAAAGAGGAGAGGAGAGGAGAGGAGAGGAGAGGAGAGGAGAGGAGAGGAGAGGAGAGGAGAGGAGAGGAGAGGAGAACCAGAGAGGAGAACCGGAGAGGAGAGGAGAACCGGCAAGGAGAGGAGAACCGGCGAGGAGCACCAGAGAGGAGAGGAGAGGAGAGGAGAGCAGAGGAGAGGAGAGGAGAGGAGAGGAGAGGAGAGGAGAGGAGAGGAGAGGAGAGGAGAGGAGAGGAGAACTGGAGAGGAGAGGAGAGGAGAGGAGAACTGGAGAGGAGAGGAGGGGAGAGGAGAGGAGAGGAGAGGAGAGGAGAGGAGAGGAGAGGAGAGGAGAGGAGAGGAGAGGAGAGGAGAGGAGAGGAGAGGAGAGGAGAGGAGAGGAGAGGAGAGGAGAGGAGAGGAGAGGAGAGGAGAGGAGAGGAGAGGAGAGGAGAGGAGAGGAGGGAAGAACCGGAGAGGAGAGGAGACCCGGCGAGGAGCACCAGAGAGGAGAGGAGAGGAGAGGAGAGGAGAGGAGGGGAGAGGAGAGGAGAGGAGAGGAGAGGAGAGGAGAACCGGAGAAGAGAGGAGAGGAGAGGAGAGGAGAGGAGAGGAGAGGAGAGGAGAGGAGAGGAGAGGAGAGGAGAGGAGAGGAGAGGAGAGGAGAGGAGAGGAGAGGAGAACCTGAGAGGAGAGGAGAGGAGAACCTGAGAGGAGAGGAGAGGAGAGGAGAGGAGAGGAGAACCGGAAAGGAGAGGAGAGGAGAGGAGAGGAGAGGAGAGGAGAGGAGAGGAGAGGAGAGGAGAGGAGAGGAGAGGAGAGGAGAGGAGAACCGGAAAGGAGAGGAGAGGAGAGGAGAGGAGAACCGGAGAGGAGAGGAGAGGAGAGGAGAACCGGAAAGGAGAGGAGAGGAGAGGAGAGGAGAGGAGAGGAGAGGAGAACCGGAAAGGAGAGGAGAGGAGAGGAGAACCGGAGAGGAGAGGAGAGGAGAGGAGAGGAGAGGAGAGGAGTACCGGAGAGGAGCACCAGAGAGGAGAGGAGAGGAGAGGAGACGAGAGGAGAGGAGAGGAGAGGAGAGGAGAGGAGAGGAGAGGAGAGGAGAGGAGAACCGGAGAGGAGAGGAGAGGAGAGGAGAGGAGAGGAGAGGAGAGGAGAGGAGAGGAGAGGAGAGGAGAACCGGAGAGGAGAACCGGAGAGGAGAGGAGAACCGGCAAGGAGAGGAGAACCAGCGAGGAGCACCGGAGAGGAGAGGAGAGGAGAGCAGAGGAGAGGAGAGGAGAGGAGAGGAGAGGAGAGGAGAGGAGAGGAGAGGAGAGTAGAACTGGAGAGGAGAGGAGAGGAGAGGAGAGGAGAGGAGAGGAGAGGAGAGGAGAGGAGAGGAGAGGAGAGGAGAGGAGAGGAGAGGAGAGGAGAGGAGAGGAGAGGAGAGAAGAACCGGAGAGGAGAACCGGAGAGGAGAGGAGAACCGGCAAGGAGAGGAGAACCAGCGAGGAGCACCAGAGAGGAGAGGAGAGGAGAGGAGAGGAGAGGAGAGGAGAGGAGAGGAGAGGAGAGGAGAGGAGAGGAGAGGAGAACTGGAGAGGAGAGGAGAGGAGAGGAGAGGAGAGGAGAGGAGAGGAGAGGAGAGGAGAGGAGAGGAGAGGAGAGGAGAGGAGAGGAGAGGAGAGGAGAGGAGAGGAGAGGAGAGGAGAGGAGAGGAGAGGAGAGGAGAGGAGAGGAGAGGAGAGGAGAGGAGAGGAGAGGAGAGGAGAGGAGAGGAGAGGAGAGGAGAGGAGAGGAGAGGAGAGGAGAGGAGAGGAGAGGAGAGGAGAGGAGAGGAGGGAAGAACCGGAGAGGAGAGGAGAACCGGCGAGGAGAGGAGAACCAGCGAGGAGCTCCAGAGAGGAGAGGGGAGGAGAGCAGAGGAGAAAAGAGGAGAGGAGAGGAGAGGAGAGGAGAGGAGAGGAGAGGAGAGGAGAGGAGAGGAGAGGAGAACCAGAGAGGAGAACCGGAGAGGAGAGGAGAACCGGCAAGGAGAGGAGAACCGGCGAGGAGCACCAGAGAGGAGAGGAGAGGAGAGGAGAGCAGATGAGAGGAGAGGAGAGGAGAGGAGAGGAGAGGAGAGGAGAGGAGAGGAGAGGAGAGGAGAGGAGAGGAGAGGAGAGGAGAGGAGAGGAGAGGAGAGGAGAGGAGAGGAGAGGAGAGGAGAGGAGAGGAGAGGAGAGGAGAGGAGAGGAGAGGAGAGGAGAGGAGGGAAGAACCGGAGAGGAGAGGAGACCCGGCGAGGAGCACCAGAGAGGAGAGGAGAGGAGAGGAGAGGAGAGGAGGGGAGAGGAGAGGAGAGGAGAGGAGAGGAGAACCGGAGAAGAGAGGAGAGGAGAGGAGAGGAGAGGAGAGGAGAGGAGAGGAGAGGAGAGGAGAGGAGAGGAGAGGAGAGGAGAGGAGAGGAGAGGAGAGGAGAGGAGAGGAGAGGAGAACCTGAGAGGAGAGGAGAGGAGAACCTGAGAGGAGAGGAGAGGAGAGGAGAGGAGAGGAGAACCGGAAAGGAGAGGAGAGGAGAGGAGAGGAGAGGAGAGGAGAGGAGAGGAGAGGAGAGGAGAGGAGAGGAGAGGAGAGGAGAACCGGAAAGGAGAGGAGAGGAGAGGAGAGGAGAACCGGAGAGGAGAGGAGAGGAGAGGAGAACCGGAAAGGAGAGGAGAGGAGAGGAGAGGAGAGGAGAGGAGAGGAGAACCGGAAAGGAGAGGAGAGGAGAGGAGAACCGGAGAGGAGAGGAGAGGAGAGGAGAGGAGAGGAGAGGAGTACCGGAGAGGAGCACCAGAGAGGAGAGGAGAGGAGAGGAGACGAGAGGAGAGGAGAGGAGAGGAGAGGAGAGGAGAGGAGAGGAGAG